>NC_141497.1:17808209-17862675 GCF_009769465.1 Tauraco erythrolophus
CCGTCTCCAGAGGCTGCGAACTTGTGTCTCTTTACCAATTGCTTTATCAATGCCTCCACCCATAGCAAGGGCTCCTAGCTGCCTGGCTTCTCTACCAACTCCAGACTATTGGCTCCCATGTCCCAGCATCTGAGCAACCAAGTGACAATGGGCTCACCTCTATGATGGCTGTGATCTCTTTGAATGTCTCGCAGCTCACTCATGTTTAGAGATCGGGTCGTTATTGTCTCATCTATTAAGTTGTCATCTCTCCTCTGCCCACTTCGTTGGGGAGAAATGAAACATTCCTGCTTTGTCTCTTGTTGTTGTGACAGCCCTGGTTGCTGCTCTTCATATTGTCGTGATGGCCCTGGTTGCTCTTCTTCATCATCATCCTCTCCTCTATGTTCTGACTTTCGTACACATTTCCTCTTCCTTACGGGAGCAACCGATAATGTTGTAGTCTAAGTAGATGCAGTGCTTGTTGTAGTGGCTTGAGCAAGGTGTTTGCTTTTGCGACGGGTACCAGAAGCCAGGGTTTGAGTAGCCATAGTGCTTGTCACAGGGATTGAGATAGCAAGCACAATAACATGAGAAAGGAATTGGTACCCACTTCTAAACGGTCGATTAACTCTAAATATATATATAAGAAAGCATATATTCACGAGACCTTGCAACAAAATCAAACCGTTTAGATTATTCCAATGCTGCTCAGTATTCTCAAAATTTGCATGAGCTTTTGTAAACAGCCTGGGCGGGGGGGGGAGGGGAAAATGAAAGGAACCGTCCCCCTTATGAATTGGCTCTCCAAAGGAGAGAAGCCGCCGGTGCAATTGGTAACAACACCCGCCAGGTAGCGCTTAAGATTAATAAATGAGGTCCACATTACCATCCCCCTCTGCATTGCCAAATACAGATACTGAACTAGTCCCAACACCCACGATTTTATCAGCATTCCACAACATAGCACAGTAAAACTCTTAATTGTAGGAAAAATGCCTTTCATCCTAGTCCAATATGCGGAGATAATAAATCGCGGAAGAATTCCGACACACAGCATATACGGCAGATAAGAGGCGCTAAATTATAGAACTTCTATTATTTTAAAACATTCCAGTCAAATCTGTCATTATCTCAACCCTTCGAGCCCCACGTTGGGCGCCACAAAAGACTGTCATGGTTTAGGCCGCTTCGGCAACTAAACTCCACACAGACGCTCACTCACTCTCCCCCATCTCCCAGGGATGAGGAAGAGAATTAAAGGAGAAAAGGGAGAGAGACCCGTGGGTTGAGATAAGAACAATTTAATACTACTACTACTAATATATACATATATGTACAATGATAAATATATACAAAAGAGTGATGTACGGTGTAATTGCTCACCATCCCTTGACTGAGGCCTGTCTTATCCTGAATTAACGATCCTAAAACAGATAAGTCCCGATACTGCGATCCCGGACGAGCGAGAGGCCCGAAAATAGAGAGCGAGTCAGAGAGAGCACTCAGAGTCCAAAAGTGAGAGTCCCAGAAGAGCAAAAGGCCCTTCTTTCTGGCTGACCCTCATTTTATACTGGGCATGACGCTGCATGATATGGAATAATTCATTGGCCAGTTTGGCCCTCAATCCTAAGTCTAAGTACAAATCATAAGGAGAGTCATGGACCCCCTGTCCCGGCTATGCTCTCCCCTATCCTGTTGTGCTCCTGCACACTGGCAAGAACACGGCAGCTGAAAAGTCCTTGAGGCCTCAGTGTCAACTATAAACATCAGTGCGCTATCAACATTCTTCTCAGAGCAAGTCTCAGACTAAAACCAAAACACAGAGCTCTTCTAGCTGTTAAAAAGAAGAGCTAACTCTGTCCCAGCTGAAGCCAGGACACATGTATAAGTTAAGGTCATTGGTCATTCAGTAATTCCTTAAAGGTGCAAACATGTTCCAGGTTATCCAGCTGCTGCCTGTCCCAGATGCCCAATAGCTGCATAATGTATTATTTTCATTGCTGTGGGAGGCTTCAAAGAAGTAAAAACAAATAATGGGAATTGTTTTTAACTAACATCCAATCCACTTTTTGCTACGTATTAAAAACCTTTTGGATAATTGTCAGAGGATCCCCAACCAAGACCAGGAAGACAAGGATAATGATGGTGTTGGTGATGCCTGTGACAGTTGCCCCACAATCAGCAATCCAAAACAGGTTTGCAGGCAGAAGGAAAAAATATCCTCATTTAGGGAGAGAGACTGCTGAGATCCAAAAAGATGCAAGAGAATGAGACAGCCCATGCAGCCACAGTGTTTATCTTTTAACAGCAGGCATTCAGGAAAGTTTTATGGAGCTTCAAACTCTCTCAACATTGGAAAGGGGAATCACCAGGTATATTCTCATACCTTGGGATGTTGTTAGCACCTCTCCCCCACCAGTATCTTCTACCATGATGCTCTGAAATGTGAACCTGCTCCAGTCCCATGGAATCCAATGCCACACTCCACACAGTGGTGTGATTTAGTTACACTTCTTATTTCTTTAATTAGGACCATCTTGATTTCCTTATTTAGCGAAACTTTCACTGCTCCTAGGTGAGAAGTCAGTGAGACTTTTGATGTGTTTTAAATTCTGATGAAGCCCTTTGTGACTAGCAAAGCTGGAAACTTTAGAGAAACATGGTAGATTTTTAAAGTTGCTTAAGAAATGAACCTTGGTTAGAAATGAGGGATACTTATTTCCAGTAGTAGACGAATCTTGCTTGAACTGCTGCAATCAAGTTTAACCCTGTTTATTAATTATTTGGAGGATTTTTTCTTTAATCAAACTGACTTTTTTGGTTAAATGGATGATGCAAACAAGAAAAATAAATTTTATAAACCAAATGTATTTCCATTCTTTTATTTTAATTGTATTTGATTTGATTGTGGTTTAATACTGCTATTTTAATAGATAGTCTCAGCGGTTGATCATAGAATCATAGAATGGTTAGGGATGGAAGGGACCTTAAAGATCATCTAGTTCCAACCCCCCTGCCATGGGCAGGGACACCCTCCACTACACCAGGTTGCTCAAAACCTCATCCAACCTGGCCTTGAACACTTCCAGGGATGGGGTATCCACAACTTCTCTGGGCAACCTGTTCCACTGCCTCACCACCCTCTGAGTGAAAAATTTCTTCCTTGTATCTAATCTAAATCTACTCTTTTTCAGTTTAAAGCCATTGCCCCTTGTCTTATCACTATATACCCTTGTAAAAAGTCCCTCTCCAGCTTTCCTGTAGGCCCCCTTTAAGTACTGGAAGGCTGCTATAAGATCACCCCGGAGCCTTCTCTTCTCCAGGCTGAACAGCCCCAACTCTCTCAGCCTGTCTTCATAGGAGAGGTGCTCCAGCCGTCAGATCATCTTCGTGGCCCTCCTCTGGACTCGCTCCAGCAGCTCCATGTCCTTCTTGTGCTGGGGAATCCAGAGCTGAGTGCAGTATTCCAGGTGGGGTCTCACGAGAGCAGAGTAGAAGAGCAGAATCCCCTCCCTTGACCTGCTGGCCACATTTCTTTGGATGCAGCCCAGGACACAGTTGGCTTTCTGGGCTGCAAGCGCACATTGCCGGCTCATGTTGAGCTTCTCATCCACCAGCACCCCCAAGTCCTTTTCTGTGGAAGGATACCTGAGACATGTGAACAATCCAGCCTTTCCTGGGAGCACGTGCCTGGATGCAGAAAGGGAATTCGACACCATGATGACGTTGCTTCCGGGATGCAACCAATCATACTCAGGGGTGGGCTATTGTTTGTATTGTAACCAATCATAGATTGCCAAGTCTCGTTTAGAAAGCTATAAAGCACGCTGAGTGTATGCAAATAAAGGTTCACTTGTTTGATCACATTGATCGTGTCAGGTGTCCTCACTCATCTCCCGCAATTGGCGCCCGAACAGGGACCCTCAGAATCCTCATGGCAAAGTTGCAAGACTTGGCGAGGAAGAGGGTGGAAGGCCGACCGAATGATCCGCTGCCCCGGTGGAATGAGCAGTGACCTGCCCAGTCACTAAGTGGAAAAAGGTGCACCTGTTTAGTTGCTGGATCGATGCTGGAATCTCGCCTAGAAGAGGTGAGCGGTCAGGGAGACAGATGGGGTTGGATAAGCAACAAGAGGCTGTCCTAAATCTGCTCCAACACATGCTCTCTGTGAGAGGACTTAAATATGAATCCTCGGCTCTTAAAGGGCTGTTAATGTGGGCATGGAACAAAGAATTAATCCCCTCAGTAGGAGTCGTTTTTGAACTCGCTACGTGGGAAGCCATAGGCAGAGAGCTATGGGATGATATCAGTTCCGGGGGAGCGAGCGCAAAGGAGGCGAATAAATATGCTGCCCTGTGGAAGTTAATTAAAGAAACGTTGCATACCATGGAAGCCGAACGAACTGTCGCTGCTGCTGCTTTTGCTGCCTTTACCCCCTCTCCTATTGATTCTTTACCAAACACTTCCTCTATCTTTTCTACGCGGATTTCTGTGTCTGTAACACCACCATTACCTTCTGCTATCAAAGTAGAAACTGCGAATTCAGGGACCACGTGCTTAGAACCGCGCCGAAATGGCGGCAGCCAAAATGGCGACAGCATGCGCCAAGATGGCGGCAGCACGTGGGCAGAAAAAGGGGACTCGGAAGAGAAGGCGGAAGAACTGCAAAGGGGCGGGGGAACAGGCGGACGGTCCTGCCGGCCTAAGTCCCGCCTCTACCCTGACCTCCCACCACCCCGCCGAGAGCTCCACCCAGTGGAGGAACCTTTGTCCGCACCGATTTCTTTGGGAGAACAACAGAAAAAGGAACTATCTGAAGAAGTCTTGCAGCAAGTTATGGACAAATTATCGGAATTAAAAACGACAGATGCCAACGAGAGGAAAAATCTCCATAATACACCTAATCCTTTTGCTACATCGTTATCACCGCCAGTGCCGACTGCTCCACCACCCTTTGCACCACCGGATGAAGAAGAAAGAAGCAGAAGATGGAAGGGAGTTATTCGTGAAGCCTTAATCGAAGGAAATTTTCTACCATCTGCCTTTCCCATTATCACAGACCATGGGGGAAATAGAAAATGGGAACCTTTTGACTGGAAAATTTTAGAAAAGGCGCGTTCTGTGGTATCGCAATATGGGCTTCAATCCAGTTATACTCAACAACTGTTGCAATTTATTTTCACAGCAGATGTGCTGATACCACATGACTCTCAACAAGTTGCTAATATCCTTTTGTCCCCTTCTCAGCAGCTTTTGTTTTCCAGGGCCTGGCAACAACTATGTGAACGTGAAGCTGCACAACCTCGGCAGCAGGGAGATCCTCTATATGGCGTTCAAGCACAAATGCTGATGGGTCAAGGTCCTTTTTCAAATATGGCATTACAGCAAGGGTTTCTGGGAGAAGTATTGCAGTTGTCACAACAATTAGCTTATCAAGCAATGATTTCAATTAGAGAACCGGGAAAAGTATATTCTTTTGCAAATACTAAACAAGGCCCCCAGGAAAGTTTTCCTTCCTTTATTGATCGTTTACATCAGGCTGTTCGAAGTCATCCTGATTTGGATGAGACAATGAAGGAACAAGTCTTTAAAATGTTTGCCTTTGAGAATGCTAATGATAAAGCAAAAAGGGTCTTGAGCACATTGCCTAGAGATGCCCAAGTGGCAGATATGTTAGAAGTTATGGAACGCACCACCGGTCCTGCATCTCTAGTTGCTGCTGCAGTATATAGTGCTGTTCGTCCTCTATTAGAACAAAAAGGGGGAGGAGCTAAGCAAAAGAAATGCTTTAATTGTGGGAAATCAGGCCATTACAGAACTCAATGTAAACAGCCACAACAACAGCAGCAATATAGTAGCAAGAAATGGTGCAAAAATTGCAAAAGGGATAATCATAATACCAACGAGTGCTGGAAGCAGGGAAACTGGAAACCGAGCGCGCCAGCCCCACGCACGATGATAGTAAATCAGGGAGCAACACCAGTATCAAGTCAGGAATTTGTTCCCTCCGTGCCGCCACCACAGGAAGTGACGGAGTGGATGTGGAAACCACAGTAGATTCAACGCTCGTATCTGACAAAGTAGTAGTAATAGATACAAATGTAAAAGGGCCATTAGGTGAAGGGTTATCAGCCTTATTAATTGGTCGCTCATCTACATCACGTCAAGGTATTTTTGTATTACCAGGAGTTATTGATGCAGACTACACAGGGATTATTAAGGTCATGGTATATACATTAACTCCACCTGTTTTTATTCCAAAGGGCAGTAAAATTGCTCAACTAGTGCCTTTCCGTGCCTGTGTGCCTTCATCTGATGATGTTGAACGAGGAGAAGGAGGATTTGGCTCCACTGGTCAACCAGAAGTATACTTTGCTTTGGATCTAAAAAGGACGAAACCTGAAATGATGGTAACAATGTTGGGGCCAGATGGTGTTAGAATAACCAGAAAAATGTTAATTGATTCAGGTGCTGATGTCACAATCGTAGCTGCACACAATTGGCCACCTAGTTGGCCGACCCTCAATTCACAATTGGGAGTATTTGGCATTGGGGGAACTCAATCCACCAGAATTAGCCAAAATGTGATTTCATTTATTTTTCCAGACGGGGCGCAAGTATCTACTAAACCATATGTCATGAACACATCAATCACGTTGGTTGGTAGAGACTTGTTGAGCCAAATGAAAGCACAAATCATGACCCAGCCTTTTTAGCTGCGGCCACTGAGGAACAGCCTATCCTCAAAATACATTGGAAAACAAACGATCCAGTGTGGATTGATCAGTGGCCGCTCTCTCAAGAAAAGCTGCTCAAAGTACAGGAACTAGTATACGAACAGTTGTGTGCAGGCCATATTGTGCCATCAATAAGTCCTTGGAACACTCCAATTTTCACATTACCAAAAAAGAACGGAAAGTGGAGATTATTGCATGATCTGTGAGCAGTTAATGCAATAATGGAGGACATGGGAAGTTTACAACCAGGTTTACCGTCCCCATCAATGATTCCAGAAAAGTGGAAGTTGGTAGTAATTGACTTAAAAGATTGTTTTTTCACAATACCATTACATCCAGATGATGCGGAACGTTTTGCGTTTACAGTACCTTCTGTAAATAGAGCCGAGCCGGCGAAAAGGTATCATTGGATTGTGTTGCCGCAAGGCATGAAAAATTCTCCTACAATATGCCAGATGTTCGTTGCATGGGCCTTAGATCCGATTCGGAAAAAATACCCACAGTACTTAATATATCACTATATGGATGATATATTGATTGCTGGGGAAGAACTTGATGCATAAATGCTTATATCTGAACTTACTACACAACTGGAAGGAAAGGGACTGAAAATTGCTCCAGAGAAAGTTCAAGAAAAGACACCGTGGTATTATCTGGGATGGATTATCACAGAATCTCAGATAAGACCACAAAAGGTCGAGCTGAAAACAAACATTAAAACATTGTCAGATGTGCAAAAGTTGGTCGGTGATATTCAGTGGGTGCGCAATATTTGTGGAATCACAAATGATGACCTAAGTCCTCTAATTCAGTTATTGGGGACAAGCAACCATGCAAATGAATCCAGAGAAATTGGACCATCCCAAAAAATAGCTTTGCAAACAATTTCAGCAAAATTAACTTCTCAATATGGATCGAGGTTCGTCAAAGATGAACCGATATCATTAATGATTGTCAATTCTAATCAAAACAGGAAGTATCCATTTGCTCTTTTTATGCAATGGGACAAATCAAAAAGAGATCCTTTATCAATTCTAGAATGGGTTTTCCTACCCATGCAGACACACAAAACTGTCACAACAAGAATAGAATTGCTTGCCCTTCTGATAATGAAAGGACGGACGCGTCTATTAGAAATAGCAGGGAAAGATCCCGAAATAATAGTATTACCAATTGCATCTGTCTGGCTTGAATGGAGTTTACGACACTCATTAGAATTACAAACAGCACTATGTGGATTTTCGGGTCAATTAAGTAATCAGTTCCCAGCTCATAAGATGTTAACATTTTTAACTGACCAAGATTTTGTTTCAACTCCACAACTGTCGGAGTTTCCGGTGGAAGGACTTACAATATTCAGTGATGCAGGACGGAAATCAAAAAAGGCTGTGAGTACGTGGCAATCTTCAACAGGTAGCTGGGAGGAACATGTCATCAAAGGAGGCCCGAAGGACTCGTTACAGACTCTTGAACTGCAAGCAGTGGTATGGACATTTTCAAACTGGACTCAGCAACCTATCAATATTGTTTCCGATTCGTTATATGTGGTAGGTATAGTACGTCGGTTAGAACAGGCTATGTTAAAGGTAATATCTAATCCAGTTTTAGGCAAATTATTAAGTCAGCTGTTACATTTACTAAATATGCGCTCTGTTCCTTACTTTATTACACATATACGTAGTCATTTAATTAAACAAGGCTTAGCAATTGGCAATAACCGTGCTGATCAATTAGTAGCACCTGCGTGGACGGGACCACCTGTAGATGCTTTCCAACAAGCTCGTATGTCTCATGACTTTTTTCACCAATCAGCCAAGGTGCTCCAGAGACAATTTCATATCCCCTTAGCGGACGCACAAGGCATAGTAAAGTCCTGTGCTTCCTGTCAGAAACTAGGCTTTGGTCTTGGTCAAGGTGTCAATCCACGAGGACTACACGCACTCCAACTGTGGCAAATGGATGTTGCTCATGTAACAGAGTTTGGACTTTGGAAATATGTGCATGTCTGTATAGACACTTATTCTATGGCAATTTGGGCTACTGCACAAACTGGAGAGACCACACGACATGTCGAACGACATTTATATGCTTGCTTTGCAGTTTTAGGGGTTCCACGTGAAATTAAGACAGATAATGGACCCGCTTATGCTTCGCTTCGCTTTGCTCGTTTTTGCAATCTTTGGGGTATCACTCACTGCACTGGGATACCACATTCTCCCACTGGTCAAGCCATCATTGAGCGCTCCCACCACACGTTAAAAAACATGTTGTTAAAACAAAAAGGGGGAACTCAGGGTTGGCTGCCCAGTGATCGATTAATGAAAACGTTGTATGTCCTGAACTTTTTACGGCTGGCAGGAAACAGTGAAGAGCCGCCTATGATAGTACGCAGTAAAGGAATGGGCTCGTTCTGGAAAGAAAAAACACAAGGCCTAGTACTCTATAAAGATTTAAAAACAGGGAAGTGGGAAGGACCAGTAGAATTAAAAGTAACAGGCAGAGGATATATGTGTTTACTTACAGGAAATGGACCACTGTGGGTTCCGGCGAAGTGGGTAAAACCATATATACCCGAAGCAAACTAGAATGTGGCTTCTTCCCACAGATACATACTGGTTACTGACAAGAAATGGTTCAAAAGACTCATAATAGAAGATTTCATGTTAATATGTAAACTGTTTTTATGTTTCTTGCTGTTTGGTATATTGCAGGTGTGGGGGTTGCTTGTATGCTTAATAATTTGTCTGTTACACTTGCTCACGAAAATGATTGAACGGGTTGTAAAACAAGTCTGGATTGTTCAAAAACAAGAAGGGGGATGTGTGGAAGGATACCTGAGACGTGAACAATCCAGCCTTTCCTGGGAGCACGTGCCTGGATGCAGAAAGGGAATTCGACACCATGATGACGTTGCTTCCGGGATGCAACCAATCATACTCAGGGGTGGGCTATTGTTTGTATTGTAACCAATCATAGATTGCCAAGTCTCGTTTAGAAAGCTATAAAGCACGCTGAGTGTATGCAAATAAAGGTTCACTTGTTTGATCACATTGATCGTGTCAGGTGTCCTCACTCATCTCCCGCACTTTTCCTCAGGGCTGCTCTCAATCCATTCTCTGCCCAACCTGTATTTGTGCTTGGGACTGCCCCAACCCACATGCAGGACCTTGCACTTGGACTCTTGATATTGCAACTTTCTCTGTTTTCTTTTGCAGTCAGATGCTGATGATGACCTGGTTGGAGATTCCTGCGATACCAATCAGGACAGGTATACTGTGTCGTGGCTCATAACAGCAGCAAGGAAGTGGAAGAGACTAGTCTTGAGCTGAAGCATGCTCCTGATTCCTGGAGAGCTGTAATCCCTCAGACTAGGCTGGATTTAATTTCAGTATCTTCTCAAAGAGATGTTATTTCAAAACAGTGTTATGATTTATAAGCTTTGTTGGTTCACTTCCCTGTAGCAGTACAATAACTGAGCCCTTCACCTTTAGCTCCATGTTCACACATGCTTCCTGAGAGTTCCTGTGGAAGTGACATTCAGAGCAGTTCTCTGGCCATAAAACCCAGAGCACTGCTCAGAGCTGCTTAGTGAGGCAACGTGTTCTTTTTTTCTTTTCTTTATTTTTTGTTCCCTCTTTTCTTTCTTTTTTTCTTTTCTTTATTTTTTGTTCCCTCTTTTCTTTCTTTTTTTCTTTAGCAGAAATTTCAGTTAAGGGCTATATGTTTTTCTGTAAGTGTTTCAGAAACAGAATTTTATTATCAAGTGTAAAACATTTGCAGATAAACCCCTTCGCTTTAGCACAGCAACTCCTCTACTGCTTTCGCATGCCCTGAGCATTCAGGGGAGCACGTCCCATGGTGATCTTCTAACATCTGTATGGAAGCAGCTTCTGCATAACCAACCTTGGGAGTGGCAAGTCCTCTCCCACGCTCCACACTTAAAGCAAGAGGAAAGGGAAGTGATGACTCCTGTGCTGGCGAAGCGTTTCACCAGCCACAGATGGCTGCAAGGTCTCGCCCTGGGGCTGTTGGGTGCTGCAGTCTATGACGAAGAGCAAAGGGAGACCACTTCCCACATCCACAGGGAGGTGCTGAGGCCATCAGTGCTTGAGAGCTCTTTTACTCTTCAGTAGATATGACCTTGTTTTTCTCCTGCTTTAAAAAAGGACATTTTCTTTTCTTCCTCAAATCTAACTAATGTTTATCAAGCGTTTCCTGGTAGAAATGATGTACCCCTGCCTGAGCTTAATCTCGCAACAGATATATGCGCGTAGTCCTCATGACATTTTATCTCAAGAATGTGCAGACTTTAGTTGCTCTAACCTAAAATTAAGCACCTTTCTTAAGCAGGGAGAGATAGGTGGGAATATGCAGAGCTATGCATGGAGCTCTGCCTGGGGATGGATGAGGAGCTGACTGAGAGCTTATGGGTCAGGATTAAAGGGAGGGCAGGGACAGGTGACATTATAGTGGGAGTCTGCTACAGGTCACTTGACAAGGAAGACCAAGTAGATGAGGCCCTCTACAGACAGATAGGAGCAGCCTCACCTTCACAAGCCCTGGTCCTCATGGAGGACTTGAACCACCCCGATATCTGTTGGAAGGACAACACAGCAGGGCACAGGCAATCCAGGAGGTTCCTGGAATGCATCGAGGATGAATTCCTTCTCCAACTAATAGAGGAACCAACAAGGAGAGGTGCTATGCTGGACCTTGTTCTCACCAAGAAGGAGGGGCTGATGGGGAACGTGACGCTCAAGAGCAGCCTTGGCTGTAGTGACCATGAAATGGTGGAGTTCAAGATCCTTAGGGTAGCAAGGAGAGCGCACAGGAAGCTCACTACCCTGGAATTCAGGAGGGCAGACTTCGGCCTCTTCAAGGATCTGCTTGGTAGAGTACCATGGGATGAAGCCCTGGAGGGAAGAGGGGCCCAAGAAAGCTGGTTAACATTCAAGGATCAGGAGTGGTGCATCCCAACAAAGAGAAAGTCAGGTAGGAACACCAGGAGGCCTGCATGGATGAACAAGGAGCTCCTGGACCAACTTGGGCACAAAAAGAAGGCCTACAGAGGGTGGAAGCGAGGACAGGTGGCCTGGGAAGAATACAGAGCAATTGTCCGAGCAACCAGAGATCAGGTTAGGAAAGCTAAAGCCCTGATGGAGTTCAATCTGGCCAGGGACATCAAGGGCAACAAGAAAAACTTCTATAGAGATGTCAGTGGTAAAAGGAGGACTAGGGAAAATGTGGGCCCTCTCCGAAAGGAAACAGGAGACCTGGCTGCCCAGGATATGGAGAAGGCTGAGGTACTCAATGACTTTTTTACCTCAGTCTTCACTGGCAAGTGCTCTAGTTGCACTGCCCAAGGCACAGAAGGCAAAGACAGGGACTGGGAGAATGAAGAGCCACCCACTGTAGGAGAAGATCAGGTTCAAGACCATCTAAGGAACCTGAAGGTGCACAGGTCCATGGGACCTGATGAAGTGCATCCACGGGTCCTGAGGAAACTGGCAGATGAAGTTGTTAAGCCACTCTCTGTCATATCTGAGAAGTCGTGGCAGTTCAGTGAAGTTCCCACCAACTGGAAAAGGGGAAACATAGCCCGCATCTTTAAAAAGGGGAAAAAGGAAGACCCAGGGAACTACAGGGCAGTCAGTCTCACCTCTGTGCCCGGCAAGATCATGGAGCAGATCCTCCTGGCAACTATGCAAAGGCACATGGAGAAAAAGGAGGTGATTGGTGACAGTCAATACAGCTTCACTAAGGGCAAATCCTGCGTGGCAAATTTGATGGCCTCCTATGATGAGGTTGCAGGGTTGGTGGATAAGGGAAGAGCAACTGACGTCATCTACCTGGATTTGTCCAAAGCATTTGATGCTGTCCTGCACGACATCCTTGTCTCTAAACTGGAGAGACATGGATTTGATGGATGGACCACTCGGTGGATAAGGAATTGGCTGGATGGTCGCACTCAAAGAGTTGTGGTGAATGACTCGATGTCCAAGTGGAGGCCAGTTACGAGTGGCGTTCCTCAGAGGTCGGTATTGGGGCCAGTGCTGTTTAACATCTTTGTCGGTGACATGGACTGTGGGATCGAGTGCACCCTCAGCAAGTTTGCTGATGACACCAAGCTGTGCGATGTGGTTGACATGCTGGAGGGAAGGGATGCCATCCAGAGGGATCTTGACAGGCTTGAGAGGTGGGCCTGTGTGAACCTCATGAAGTTCAAGAAGACCAAGTACAAGTGTTGTCCCAAAACCTGGTGTTCGTTCACCCTGTTCTCAATGCGCCAGTCAACAAGCATCGTGGAGTTATTTCCTTTTATTACATATATATGTATATATGGGTGCCTGTCCCAAGACAGCACACTTTGAGACTCCAAATCGGTGGTTATTTATACACAAAACATTAACATATTCATCTGTCTAATACATATACATTGTTATTCTGTTAAATGGTTGGTTAAGATTTTTTTTTACTTAGAATGCAAAATAGAACACATACTCTGTTTCCTACTTCTATTGTGCTCTTTTTGTTTTACGATCCTAGTTCCACAATTTGCCTAAGTCAGGTAGAGTTAATTTCTAATCTATAGTATTTTGACATCACAAGGTCTTGCACATGAGTCGGGGCAATTCCAAACACAAGTACAGGCTGGGTGGAGAATGGATTGAGAGCAGCACAGAGGAAAAGGACTTGGGGGTGCTGGTGGATGAGAAGCTCAACGTGAGCCAGCAATGTGCGCTTGCAGCCCAGAAAGCCAACCGTATACTGGGCTGCAGCCAAAGAAACGTGGCCGGCAGGTCAAGGGAGGTGATTCTGCCCCTCTACTCTGCTCTTGTGACACCTCACCTGGAGCACTGTGTCCAGCTCTGGGGCCCCCAACATAAGAAGAACATGGACCTGTTGGAGTGAGTCCAGAGGAGAACCATGAAGATGATCTGAGGGCTGGAGCACCTCTCCTATGAAGACAGGCTGAGAGAGTTGGGGCTTTTCAGCCTGGAGAAGAGGAGGCTCTGGGGAGACCTTCTAGCAGCCTTCCAGTACTTAAAGAGGGCCTACAACAAAGCTGGGGAGGGACTTTTTGAAATGAAAAACTGAAAATATGATTTGGAGTTGATGGTTGCTCTGCAAAAGAGATGGGTAGATGCAGGGAATAAGATCATCCAAAAAGGGGGGCCAAATACCTGAGGCAGATTTACTGATGATGGGAAATTATGATTCTGAATGAGAGGACTGGGATGAATTTAAAAGCCTCCCCAGCAGATTCCCTGGTTCCAATACAGCTGTGGAATGATTGATACAGGGGCAGCCTTCTCAGTAGTGACTAGTCCCAAGAGACTATCGTGGGTTAGGCCGATCCGGCAACTAAACCCCACGCAGCTCTCCCACCCCAGTAAAATGGAGAGGAGAAAAATGTAATAAAAGAGCTGAGGATCGAGACAGGAACAAAGGAGCACCCACCTGTTGCTGTATGTCGCTGTTGAGACGGACACGACATACACAGGTTCAAGCAGTGTTGATTTATTATATAATTAATTAATCCCCCCTTGCAAGTTCCAGCACACCTTTATACTAATTCTAGCAGTGCACGCGACATAAGCAATTAGGTGGTTGGTTAGCTACAGCTGTTCACGCGCCTTAGCCTAATACATGATTGGTGATCACGCACTCTACATAACTTAAGCCAAATTCATTACATCACACAATTAGTGCAAAAACACAGTCCAGTCTCTTATCATACAGTTCCTCTTTATCTTACGGTTCCCTGGCTCTCCCAGGCACCTGCAAGTTGTTTTCCACTTCTGTTCAGGGAGTTTTCATATCTGCGGGGTACACAGCAATTTCTTCAAGGCCAGTTTCTTCATCTTCTGTCCTGGGATCCGCGGACCAGCCGTAGTTCCCACAATTCCCCCTTTTTGTATTTGTGCTAAAAGAAATTGCTCTGACAGCTTGCTGCAGGGCCCTTTGCAGCAAACTGTCCAGAGAGGACAATATTAATAACACAACTACAACAACGATCAAAATCAGCAACCTTGTTTTTAGCAATGATAACAACCAGCTGGGCAATCCCCATCCTCTGAGCAATTTATTCAGCCAGTCCCATACAAAAGCACTTCCCTCAAAATCTTCACATCTATCTCCTTGCACTAACAATAAAAGACAAACAATTGCAGCTCTATTTTGCAGTGTAGCATGCCTAACACTATCAGCATCAGTTAATAAATCACTCAATACTATTGACGTAGCGTTGGCTTGCTTACTCAGCCAACGTCCATCCTTCAACAAGATCAGCTTTCCACCACAGGCCGGACACAACGAGCAGGAACCCACCGGGGGCCACCATCTGTCGAGACACAAGCATACCCTCGACCCCAAGTTATCAGATCATAGGGATCAGACCACTGACCTGTCTGTAGATCCCGAACCCTAACTTTGGCTCCTGGGGACATCCCACAGGTGGTGGTTAGTGAGCCAAAGTGACGTATTATCGGGGGTTCCTGAGAATCATCAGAGACCTGTAAAAAATTCAGGACATACATAGCTTTGTTCAGTCGAGCCTCTGGAGGCTCCCCTGCCATTCCCCCTTTTTGTTTTTGCAGAAGCCGTTTTAATGTACCGTGAGCACGTTCAACAATACCTTGTCCAGTGGGAGAATGAGGAATACCAGTAACATGAGTCACACCCCACAGCTGTAAAAATGAATTAACCTTTTGAGATACATAAGCTGGACCATTATCCGTTTTTATCTGATGCGGGACTCCAGCAATAGAAAAAGCCCGTTGCCAATGGCGAATGGCATCTTTGGCAGTTTCTCCCGCATGAGCAGTAGCAATGATGACCGAAGAAAACGTGTCAATAGATACATGGACAAATTTTAATCTGCCAAATTCAACAATATGAGTAACATCTGTTTGCCAGATCTGGAGGGCCCGTAACCCTCTAGGGTTGGTCCCATAGTAGTGAGGGACACGTTGGTTTTGACAGTCAGGGCATGCAGCAACAATAGCACGAGCCTCAGCATTGGACAAGCGAAATTGTCGTCTCAGGGCTCGATAACCCTGATGAAAAAATTGATGAGAAGCAATAGCTTGTTTTTTAATGTTTGGAGTAGGTCCCATTGCTACGCCTGATACTAGTGCATCTGCTCTTGCATTTCCTTCCACCAAAAAACCAGGGAGGTTCGTATGACTCTTAATATGTAATACATAATAAGGAGAATGTCGCTTTTGAATTTCAGTCCATAATAGTTTTAAAATTCCAAAAAGTTTTTCTTGAGTAACATGGCTAAGGACAGCCTTGTCTAACCGTTGCACTAACCCAGCCACATAGGCCGAATCAGTAACAACATTAACAGGACCAGAAAATTGCTGAAATACCATAGTCATGGCTCTCAATTCAACAATCTGAGGAGAGCCTTCCTGATGTTCCACTCTGTTCTGCCATTGATGTCCATCATACCAGGCAATGGCAGCCTTCCCTGTTTTTCCTGAACCATCAGTGAACACTGTGGGACCAGGCACAGGGTCAGACTGACTTAATTGTTTTTGTGCAAATCGAATCTGGCCACCCATTTTTATTAATGGATGTGAAGGCAGGTGATAACTAATTTGACCTGTATAATTTGTCATTGCTGCTTGAAGTGCTGAACTGTTGGCAAGGCACCATTCAAAGTATTCGCTTTTTACTGGTATTACAATGTTCTCAGGATCTCTTGCCAACAATTCCACACAGCGAGCTCTAGTTTTCATAATAATTTGAGCTAAAAGTTCAAAAAGTCCAGGAGCAGTTTTTTTAGTTTTAAAAGGCAAAAAAGCCCATTCCAAAACATGCAAAGGATCTTGCCAATCAGAATTCCACTGTGCAAGCATTGCAAAAGGTATCAGGTCATCTATCAAAACAAACACTTGCACTGATACAGTTAGATCGATTCTCCATACATGTTTCTGCATGATTGCCTGTTCTACCTCTTCAATCACCTGTTTTGCTTCTGGAGTTAGAACTCGTGGTGCAGAAATGTCCGAGTCCCCTTTTAACAGCTCCAGGAGCGGTTGTAATTTGGAAGACGTCAAGCCCAAATAAGGTCGGACCCAATTAATCATCCCTGCTAGTTTTTGTACATCATTCAGGGTTTTTACCTTTATTTGTAACTGAATTGGTTGTGGCATTACCATTTGATCTAACACCTTTATACCCAGGTACAGCCATGGCTGCTGGCGTTGCACTTTTTCTGGGGCAATCATCAATCCATGGTATTGTAATGACTTTCGTGCTTCAGCCTCCATTTCAGCCAGCATTACCTGCGAAGGTGCGGCTAGTAAGATATCATCCATATAATGATAACAATACCCTGATGGAAATGCAGCTCGAATAGGACTTAAGGCTTTTGCCACAAACCACTGACAAATAGTGGGTGAATTTTTCATACCTTGTGGTAAAACTTTCCAATGATACCTTTTGGCTGGTTCACTGTTATTCACTGAAGGTACTGTGAATGCAAATTTCTCCATGTCCTGGTTAGCAAGAGGAATAGTAAAAAAACAATCCTTTAAATCCAATATTACAATTTCCCATTGCATTGGAATCATAGTTGGTGAGGGCAACCCTGGTTGCAAGGCCCCCATTGTTGCCATCACCTCATTGATTTTTCTTAAATCATGCAATAAACGCCATTTTCCTGATTTCTTTTTTATCACGAACACAGGTGTGTTCCAGGGACTGTGAGAGGCTTCTATATGTCCTGCTGCCAATTGGTCTTTAACCAGAAGGTGCAGGGCTGTGAGTTTTTCTTGATTGAGGGGCCACTGATCCACCCAAACAGGCTTTTCTGTTAACCATGTTAATGCCAGTGTGGGCTGTGTCACGCCCTGCAGCACAGTGACCCCTGCTAAAAATCCGTTGTAATTCTTACGCCCCATTGTCCAAGGCAGTCCCTGCCCCACAAATTTAAGGGTGCTGCGGTCACATATGGTCTAATAGTGGCCTTCTGTCCCTCAGGGTTACTAATAAGGACAGGCTTGGCGGCCATAAAACTGTTAGCAACTCCCCCAAGACCCACTACTCCCGCATTATTTGACACTAGAGGCCAGGTGGAAGGCCAATCACGCTGTGCAATGATAGTAACATCAGCTCCTGTGTCCAACAAACCCGTTAGTTTTGTCTGCGATGGGGTTGCGTGATCCATTGTAAGTGTGCACGTCATTTGTGGTCTCTTGTCGGTGACAGTCTGGGACGAAAAAACAGATGGTTTCCCCGTAGATCCAAATCCGTTGTTGCCACGAACAGTTTGCTCTGTTTTAGGAACACAACTCACAAAGGGCACAAGTTGAGCAATTCGAGTCCCTTTAACAATAGTTACTGGTGGTGTCGCAGTAGATACCATAGCACAGATCTGCCCTGTATAATCAGCATCAATCACTCCTACATGCACTATCAACCCTTGCAAGGTGCCACTTGATCGTCCTATTAACAAAGCACTAAGTCCTTTACCGATTGGTCCCCATGCATCCAAAGGCACTTTGTGAATTTGACAATTATTTATTGTTACTGTGTCGGTGATGGATACATCCATCCCGGCAGCTCCGACTGTCTTTCCTGATAATTTGTCGCATAAGTTTGTGGATTGGTCTGTGGATGCTGCATTGCTCCCACAAAAGGGTTGCCAGGGCTGTAGGGCATTTGTGTCTGCGCGCGCCCCCTCGCGCTCTTTTTGCCGTTTCCCGGAATTGGCTGACCGGTAGCATAAAACTTTGATCGACATTGTTTAGCAAATGACCTATTTTTCCACATTTATGGCAAGTAACTGGCACTGAGCCATTAACTTTTTCGGCATTTATTGTCAGCCTTTGGCCTTTCAGTCCTGGGCACTCTGATTTTATATGTCCCAGGTTTCCACATCTATAACACTTCTGCTCCTTAACACGCAAGGCAGCTAGGGCGGTGGCCAGTGCAGTCATTTTATGCTCCACAGACCCGACTTTAGCACACATTTCCTCTAAGGAGGGGTCCCCCGGCAATGTCTCGATAACTCTCTGACAGTCAGGGTTGGCGTTATCTCTCGCCAACTGCTTTGTTAACAGGGCTCGCAAACTGTTGTCAAATACTTGTTTTTCTATAGCCCCTTGCAATTTTTCCACAAATTGTAAGAAAGGTTCCCTGACCCCTTGTTTAATTGTTGAATACCTTGCCTTAGGCTCTGCCATTTCTGCCGTGCGCATCAAAGCTTGCATCCCTATTTGCTTAATTTGCACGAGAATTTGGGGATGCCACTGTGCTTGAATTGCCGGATTACTAAATATCTGACCCGTTCCCATCAACACATCAGTACCTACAGCGTGACAAGGGTCACCTTGGGGCAATTGCATATTTTGCAATGCCTGATGATCAGCCTGTTGTCTCCAAACATTCATAAAAACCGAGTGCTGTACTGGCTGAAACATAATTTGAGCCAAATGTTGAAAATCATACGGCACCAATACCTCTAAACTCAATAATCGCAACAATTGTGTCACTGCTGGGGAATTCGGTCCATACTGAGCTACTGCCCTCTGCATATCCTGTATAACTTTCCATGACCACCCCACATGTTGATTGGGCTGATTAGAGCCCGGGAGGGCTAGCTCCACAGGGAATGCACTAGGCCCTCCCCCCAATTCCATCACAGACAGATCTTTATTGACCGGTGTCCCCAGTGTTTCGGTCAAGTCCCAGTCCCCGACCTCCATTGCCTTTTTCCTAACCGCGTCCCAAAATTGTACTGCATTACGCGGCTGAACCATCACTGTAGCAGGTGGCAACACCCACGACTGTGGTAAGGGAGGCCGATACGGTAGACCCCCCTGTTTTCCCACCCCCTTTGCAGAAACAGAGGGCATCTCAGCAAAATCTGTTACGGAATCCTCCTCCTCGTCACTCTCCGGTAAAGGGGGATATACCTGATCCTGTATTTGTTCGTCCTCTGTCGCCTTAATATCAGAGGAATTCAGTGGAGAAGAAGGGAGGGAGCATGTTTCGATATTAGGTTTTGCGTACTTTTCTTTTGCCTCTTGCAACTGCTGCCAAGGCAACTTATAGGGAGTAAATTTTTCCGCCGCTTTTAGCTGTGCTGCAGGAGATACATACATTCCTGAGGATTTTTCCGCCGCTTTTAGCTGTTCTGCGGGGGATACGTACGCTCCCAGGGAGTCCGGCTCCACTAAATGAGCAGATTTCAGCAACCTTTTTCTCGGCTTAGGCACAGGCGGTAACCTCCCAGCTGAGCTGTCATTCGCTTTAGAAGTCTCTCCCACAACCTCACTTACTGCAGAAGAGGTTATCGGAACAGAGTCCGTCTTATCCTCTGCTTTATCACGCTCAGACTTTAAGTCTTTCAAGGCCTCTAAAAACGATCGCCACGTTGTCAATAAGTCCACAGCTTCTTTTTGCCCACTGGTAGCAGCATCAAATAATTTCTTCCCCAGGGCTTGCCAAACAGGCACACTGAATGCTGTGGCAGAGTTCGCTTCAAGCCCTTGTCGCTGCGCCCACAACAACATTTTTTGGATGTTATTATTAGATACTTTCAGTCCTTTTCTTTTCAATATTAACGTCCACAAAGAATGGACGTCTTCCTCCTCCTTTGTGAGGCTATTTCCCATTATCCCGTTCCCAGCGGCTCACCTGTCCCAGGTGTCAAAGTCTAAGTCGATCCGGATCAATTCGCAGCTTCCCCGCTGCTCTCAAGCTACGCTGGGCTCCGTCTCCACCGCACTTCGCCCTGCGGTCCAAAAGTTCGCGTCCTGGTGAATCACGTCGGGGTCACCAGATGTTGCTGTATGTCGCTGTTGAGACGGACACGACATACACAGGTTCAAGCAGTGTTGATTTATTATATAATTAATTAATCCCCCCTTGCAAGTTCCAGCACACCTTTATACTAATTCTAGCAGTGCACGCGACATAAGCAATTAGGTGGTTGGTTAGCTACAGCTGTTCACGCGCCTTAGCCTAATACATGATTGGTGATCACGCACTCTACATAACTTAAGCCAAATTCATTACATCACACAATTAGTGCAAAAACACAGTCCAGTCTCTTATCATACAGTTCCTCTTTATCTTACGGTTCCCTGGCTCTCCCAGGCACCTGCAAGTTGTTTTCCACTTCTGTTCAGGGAGTTTTCATATCTGCAGGGGTACACAGCAATTTCTTCAAGGCCAGTTTCTTCATCTTCTGTCCTGGGATCCGCGGACCAGCCGTAGTTCCCACACCCACCAACCACGGTCCCGGGCAAAAGAGGCTGTTTTCTTAAAGCAAAACTATTTATTAACAGCTACCTAGAAAGAGAAAAAAAAAGCACACAAAAACGGTTACTTGAGAGGATAACAAGAAAACAAGGCCAGGTCTTAAAATCAACACCACTCCCCCCCCTTTGCCTTCTCTTCCCGGCTCTACCTCCTCCCCGCAGCGGCGCAGGGGGCAGGGAATGGGGGAGTGCAGGTCAGTTCATTCCAAGTTGTTACTGCCGCTTCTCTTAAAGGAAAAGGAGTCCTTGCACCATTGTCCCTTGCTCCAGTGGATCCCCTACTCACGGCGAAAGCGTGAATCCTGCCCGCTAGGAGGCAAATCCTTACCCCATCGGATTTGCCCCAAGTACGGGCTTTACCAGTCCTGGACTTTTAAGGAGCTGTAGCCATTCGCTCTGGCGTGGGTCATCATACAGACTTTAAATGCGCTCCGGCGTGGGTCGTCATATCGACCTTAAATGCGTCTTCATACAGACTTAGATGCATAAATGCGCCTCGACCTGTGCCCATGATTCACGATAGTCTCAGGCTCAGGCATCTCCTTTAACGAAACACCTCCCCATCGGCGGGGGTCATCCCACGGACTCTAGATGCGTACCGTACTCAGGCTCTGGCATCTCTTCTCGACGTGGATCCTCCACGGGCTGCGAGTGGGTCTCTGCTTGCTCCACCGAGGACTGGCTGCAAGGGGCTGCTCGCAAGGGGGACTCAACCGCGGCATACGTTGTTCCGTTCCATCTTCACTGACCTCTTATCTGTGTGGCCGTTTCTCTTAGATCTCAGTCCTTTCTGGGTGAACTTGGCCCGGTGGGCACCCCGGGAGCGGAGCTCTCCCCAAGTTCCCCAAGCGGCTCCGCCGCCACCATCCTCGACGGGGCGGGCACTGGCCATGGAAGGAAGGAGCGTGGCCAGCAGGTCAAGGGAAGTGATTCTGCCCCTCTACTCTGCTCTCGTGAGACCCCACCTGGAATACTGCACTCAGCTCTGGAGTCCCCAGCACAAGAAGGACATGGAGCTGCTGGAGCAGTTCCAGAGGAGGGCCACGAAGATGATTTGAGGGCTGGAGCACCTCTGCTATGAAGACAGGCTGAGAGAGATGGGACTGTTCAGCCTGGAGAAGAGAAGGCTCCGGGGTGATCTTATTGCAGCTTTCCAGTACTTAAAGGGGGCCTACAGGAAAGCTGGAGAGGGACTTTTTACAAGGGCATGTAGTGATAGGACACGGGGCAATGGCTTTAAACTGAAAGAGGGGAGATTTAGATTAGATACAAGGAAGAAATTTTTCACTCAGAGGGTGGTGAGGCAGTGGAACAGGTTGCCCAGAGAAGTTGTAGATGCCCCATCCCTGGAAGTGTTCAAGGCTAGGTTGGATGAGGCTTTGGGCATCCTGGTGTAGTGGAGGGTTTCTCTGCCCATGGCAGGGGTGTTGGAACTAGATGATCTTTGAGGTCCCTTCCAACTCTAACCATTCTATGATTCTATGATAAGTACACCTTTGGAGTTATACAAGCTCACGGAGCCATATGGAAGGAACAAGGACTGCTATCCTCTCAAGGAACTCCTGTAAAACATGGAGTGGAAATTCTGAAACTATTCACGGCAGGTTCTTTACCCAAGGAAGTGGCTGTGATACATTGCAAAGCTCATCAATCTGGACAGACCGACGTGATTAAAGGAAACCGAAGAGCTGATGAAGTAGCAAGAGAGTATCCTTTAGTAAAATAGTTGGTGCTCTAATTCTGGAGTTAAAAATAGAATCAAAAGGTCCGAGATACAATGAAAAAGAAAATGAATTAGCTAAACTTTTGAATCGTGATAAGAAAATTGAATGGTGGGTCACACCCAATGGACGATGTATGGTTACAGCTCCAATTATGAGGGAATTGTTGCATCAAACTCATAAAGATACACATATGGCAGCAGGTGCATTAGTTTTGGCTGTTAAGAGATATGCAATTGAACCCAGAATGCAGCAGTATGCAGAAGGAATTGTTAGACAATGTCAAATTTGTTGTAAAAATAACCCAACAATACAAAAAAAACCTCCACCTGGAGAGGTAAAACAGGGATATCTCCCTCCCTGGGAAATAATGGCACATTGATTTTTCTGAATTACCTAGAAGAAATGGATATAAGTACCTTTTGGTAACAGTAGATAGCTTTTCAGGATGGCCTGAATCTTTCCCATGTTGAACCAACAAAACTAGAGAAGTAATAAAATGATGTTAAGAGAAATAATTCCTAGATTTGGGATTCCAGAGGGAATATCATCAGATAGGGGTCTTCATTTTGTGGAAAAAATAGCACAAGAGTTTTAAATTTATTTTTTTTTAATAAGATAGAACTTACAAGTGGAAAGGTTGAAAGAATGAATCAGAGTCTAAAAAGACAAATGAATAAGATATATCACAGAATGTTAGGGATTGGAAGGGACCTCAAAGGATCATCTAGTCCAATCCCCCTGCCGGAGCAGGACCACCTAGATTAGATCACACAAGAATGCGTCAAGAGACTCAGCTAAAATGGCCTGAAGCATTGCCACTAGCTTTACTGAGAATCAGAATCAGACCAATTTCCAAAGAGAAGTTTGGTCCTTATGAAACTTTATATGGGAGGCCCTATCAAATTATAACTGGAATTGGGAAGACACATGTTATTGGGGAAAAATTATTAAAAGATTATGTCATATCCTTGGGAAAAGTCCTCTCCTCTTTACACAGGTACATCACATTGACTGCACCTGTTGTCTTGGATGTCCAGGTGCATAATTTTAAGCCAGGAGACTGGATCTACGTTTGAACCTGGAATGATGAACTTTTGAAGGAAAGATGGAAGGGACCATATCAAGTCCTGCTCAAAACACATACAGTGGTGAAAGTCCCTGGGATTGAAATCTGAATCCACTACAGTAGGATAAAGCGAGCTGCAGCCCCAAAATGGGAAGCCAAAAAAGTAGGACCAGCACATCTAAAATTTACTCAAAAATCTCAATAATGACATTAATAATATCCGTTTGAACCAATTAGGAGTACTATGCACAGAGGAGGGTGAGGAGAATTTAATTTTGGCCTTGATCCAAGGATTTGGAAAAACGTGCAGTCTTACTAGCATAATGGCCATGGGGAATAATTCCTGTAAATCTACTTTTGTCAATTTGTGAGACATGAATAAGACTCACTTTTTATTAGTTTATAATAGCTGCTTTGCTTATTACAGATTGATAATAATAAGTTGTGTGAAAATGTTGTACAAAAGCCACACAAGGTGAGACTCATCTAAAACTGAGTGCATGGAGCTGCACCTGGGGACGGATGAGGAGCCAACTGAGAGCTTATGGGGCAGGATTAAAGGGAGAGCAGGGACAGGGGACATAAGAGTAGGGATCTGCTACAGACCACCTGACCAGGAGGACCAAGTGGATGAGGCCCTCTACAGACAGATAGGAGCTGCCTCACATTCACGAGCCCTGCTCCTCATGGGGGACTTCAACCACCCCGATATCTGTTGGAGGGACAACACAGCAGGGCATAGGCAATCCAGGAGGTTCCTTGAATGCATGGATGATAACTTCCTTCTCCAAGTGGTAGAGGAACCAACAAGGAGAGGTGCTTTGCTGGACCTTGTTCTCACCAACAAAGAAGGGCTGGTAGGGAACGTGATGCTCAAGGACAGCCTTGGCTGCAGTGACCATGAAATGGTGGAATTCGAGATTCTTAGGGAAGCAAGGACAGTAAGCTCACTACCCTGGATTTCAGGAGAGCAGATTTTGACCTCTTCAGGAATCTCCTCGGTAGAGTACAATGGGATGAAGCCCTGGAGGGAAGAGGGGCCCAAGAAAGCTGGTTAATATTCAAGGATCACCTCCTCCAAGCTCAGGAGTGGTGCATCCCAACAAAGAGAAAGTCTGGTAGGAACACCAGGAGGCCTGCATGGATGAACAAGGAGATCCTGGACCAACTTGGGCACAAAAAGAAGGCCTACAGAGGGTGGAAGCGAGGACAGGTGGCCTGGGAAGAATACAGAGCAATTGTCCGAGCAACCAGAGATCAGGTTAGGAAAGCTAAAGCCCTGATGGAGTTCAATCTGGCCAGGGACATCAAGGGCAACAAGAAAAACTTCCATAGATATGTCAGTGATAAAAAGAGATATAGGGAAAATGTAGGCCCTCTCCGGAAGGAAACGGGGGACCTGGCTGCCCAGGATATGGAGAAGGCTGAGGTACTCAATGACTTCTTTGCCTCAGTCTTCCCTGGCAAGAACTCCAGCGGCACAGCCCAAGTCATAGAAGGCAAAGGCAGGGACTGAGAATGAAGAACCGCCCACTGTAGGAGAAGATCAGGTTCAAGACCATCTAAAGAACCCGAAGGTGGACAAGTCCATGGGACCTGATGAGGTGCATCCGCGGGTCCTGAGGAAACTGGCAGATGAAGTTGCTAAGCCGCTATCCATCATATTTCAGAAGTCGTGGCAGTCTGGTGAAGTTCCCAATGACTGGAAAAGGAGAAACATAGCCCCCATCTTTAAAAAGGGGAAAAAAAGAAGACCCAGGGAACTACAGGCCAGTCAGTCTTGCCTCCGTGCCCAGCAAGATCATGGAGCAGATCCTCCTGGCGACTATGCTAAGGCACATAGAAAACAAGGAGGTGATTGGTGACAGCCAACATGGCTTCACTAAGGGCAAATCCTGCCTGACTAATTTGGTGGCCTTCTATGATGAAGTTACAGCATTGATGGATAGGGGAAGAGCAAGTGACGTTGTCTACCTGGACTTGTCCAAAGCATTTGATACTGTCCCACACAACATCCTTGTCTCTAAACTGGAAAGACATGGATTTGATGGATGGACCACTCGGTGGATAATGAATTGGTTGGATGGTCACACTCAAAGAGTTGTGGTCAACGTTTCAATGTCCAAGTGGAGGCCAGTGACGAGTGGTGTTCCTCAGGGGTCAGTACTGGGGCCAGTGCTATTTAACATCTTTGTTGGTGACGTGGACAGGGGGATCGAGTGCACCCTCCGCAAGTTTGCAGATGACACCAAGTTGTGTGATGTTGTGGACATGCTGGAGGGAAGGGATGACATCCAGAGGAACCTTGACAGGCTGGAGAGATGGGCCTGTGAGAACCTCATGAAGTTCAACAAGGCCAAGTGCAAGGTCCTGCACGTGGGTTGGGGCAATCCCAAGCACAAGTACAGGCTGGGCGGAGAATGGATTGAGAGCAGCCCTGAGGAAAAGGACTTGGGAGTGCTGGTTGATGAGAAGCTCAACATGAGCCGGCAATGTGCACTTGCTGCCCAGAAAGCCAACCATATCCTGGGCTGCAGCCAAAGAAGCATGGCCAGCAGGTCCAGGGAGGTGATTCTGCCCCTCTGCTCTGCTCTCGTGAGACCCCACCTGGAATACTGCACTCATCTCTGGAGTCCCCAACACAAGAAGGACATGGAGCTGCTGGAGTGTGTCCAGAGGAGGGCCACGAAGATGATCCGAGGGCTGGAGCACCTCTGCTATGAAGACAGGCTGAGAGAGTTGGGGCTGTTCAGCCTGGAGAAGAGAAGGCTCCGGGGTGATCTTATTGCAGCTTTCCAGTACTTAAAGGGGGCCTACAGGAAAGCTGGAGAGGGACTTTTTACAAGGGTGTGTAGTGATAGGACAAGGGGCAATGGCTTTAAACTGAAAGAGGGCAGATTTCGATTAGAGGTAAGGAAGAAATTCTTGACTCTCAGGGTGGTGAGGCAGTGGAACAGGTTGCCTAGTGAAACTGTGGATGCCACATCCCTGGAAGTATTCAAGGCCTGGTTGGATGAGGCTTTGAGCAACCTGGTGTAGTGGAGGGTGTCCCTGCCCATGGCAGGGGTGTTGGAACTAGATGATCTTTGAGGTCCCTTCCAACCCAAACCATTCCATGATTCTATGATTGTATTAGATAAGTCTCAAAGGTGGGGAATTGTTTTCCAACAATGAAGGGGTTAAAATTTTTGTGTAAGAATTTCATGAAGGGTTTAGTAGGCTGTTTGCACATGCCTAAAGAATATAACATGATGACCATCCTTGAAGCTGCCAGAGGTGATAAGGAGGGAGACTCTTTATCGAGAACTGTCTGCCCTTGAAGGGAAGATCCCAGGAAACGTATAAACTTTGTTCTCATGTTTTTCTGAGCTGTGGACATGCGCAGCAGTGACTTGGGGAAAAGGTATTTCCGGCAGGGGGAGATGGCGACCACCAACTCATGGACGGGACAAGCATTGGTCAGCGGGTGGTGAGCAATTACACTGTGCATCACTTGTTTGTATATTTTATTATCCGTTTTTAATATTATCACGTATTATTGCCATTTTAATTATTATTTTCATCATTACTTTTAATTTTATTTTATTTCAATTATTAAATTGTTCTTATCTCAACCTATGAGTCTCCTTCCCTTTTTTCCCTTTAATTTTCTTCCCCGTTCCCCAGGGGTGAGGGAGGGTGAGTGAGCAGCTGCGTGGCGTTTAGTGGCCAGCCAGGTTAAATCATGATAGTCTTTTTTGATGCCCAATGTGGGGCTCGAGGGGTTGAGATAACAACAGATTTAACCAGAGTGTGTTAAAACAAATTTACCATAAGCATTCATTATGTTTCCTTGGATGTCACTGGCTGGAATGTTTTATTTGCTCTCAGAGCACGACAAGTGGGCATGTGAGGATACGAGGTGAACACAAAAAAGCTTTTACGAACTGAATTTATGCTCTGGTATATTCTGCAGTAGTGTCTCCACATGGAATTCTCTTTCTCTTTGAGAACATGATCCAAAGCTTTTTCAATTTATTGGCAAGTGTGGGAAAATGACCGAAATTGGAGGGGAATGGGAGAATATTGTTCCCCAGAATTCAGCTAATATTAGAGCAGTTCTGAGATGAAGCACAGCTGCTGCTCCCAGGAACGAACAAGGCCTACGCAATACCCTTGAAATGGGGAGTAGAGTGGTACGGAGGTATCATGGCTCATCCCTGTTATCAGGGATGAGAGGCGCCTGGTAAAGATAACCATAAAAATGCCATCAAGGGAAGTGAATCACAACCACTGCCTCAGCAGTGATGGCGGAATTGTGTCCTTCAGCTACTAAGTCACACCTCCACCCGCCTCCAAGCTGCGACCACCCCTTACAAGAGCAATTTACACCAATCCTAATTTGTGAACACCCCTCAGGAGAGAAATTTACACCAATCCTAATAAAAGCTATGTATGACTAGAGTCACTCGAGCTCCACCTAAAAGATATGAAAAAGTATAAAATGGCAGCAAACAAAGGGGATGTTAGGGAGAAGCCCCCCCCATCGGAACGTCTGGGATCAGTCGACGGGCTGAACCTCTCTTCTCCCCCCCATAGGGACGCCTATTGGGTAAGAACTCTGTGTTATGTGCACTTACTTAATTACTTACTAACATCTTGCTAGCTATTTAGTATTATCACTGATCAGTAATTGTTTTATATTATCACTGCAGTATTTCAATTAGAGTTGTTTTTGTAGTCAGTCACTATCACCGGCTATCCTCGAACCTGTATTCTGTCACAAATAAAATATATATGTATGTTTCCGGAAACTTTTGAGTTATTATAAGGAGTTGGCCCATAGTACTACTAGTGACGATCCCTAATAAGTGGGCGAACCACCCTCCGATTCACTAGGCTGCCAAGGGAAGGCAAGGGGAGTCAGACCCAAGGGTCTCGCCTGACTTGGGACGCTGATAGACTGGTCTTTTGACCTCAAAATGTGACAGTAAAATTGGCATAGTCAGCAGGATAGCCATGGATAAACTGCTACAAAAACATAAATGTGCCCCTTCCCCAGCTGGGAAGGAGTGAGCTCAAAAGTATTGGAAGGATAAAAAGAAAGTGGTAGAATGCATTGAAAAATGTCAGGCTGAGCAGCAATTTAAAGAGGGTAAAGGAGTTGTTTGTGCAGTGCTCGGAACCTGTTTGTCTTGTGTACAGCAAGAAGCTAAAGATTTTTCTGCCCCCTCCAAACAAATTGCAGATGTAGAATACACTGCTTTAAAATCAGAAAATGAGATATTGAAATCATCATTAGCTTTTGAGAGGGAGACAAAAGAAAAACTGGAAAACCAAAATGATAAACTTAAGACTGAAAATGATCACTTTAGATCAGAAGTGGACCACCTCAAAACTCTGCTCACTGAAGCACAGCGCAGAGAGAGAGAGGTGCTGGAAAAACAATCCTCTGTTTCGATCAAACAAGTCCGTAAGTCTGTTCAGTACACAGACGCTGAGACTTGGGACGGAGAAATCACGGGGACCCCTGATCCCAACTCTCAGCCACTTCCTTTAAGACCATTAATTAAGACCGAAACTGCTGTTGATAACAGTGAAGAAATTCACACCACTGTGCAAACGGTCCCCTGCTGAATTGGCAAAACTAAAACAAAAATACTCCAGACATCCCGAAGAGTCAGAAACAGAATACGTGTGGCAAGTCTCCCTTACAGGGGGAGATCAGATTTTACTAAGTGAGGAGGAGGCAGAAAGTTTTTGGGGTCCTGGTGTGTTTTTAACTACTATACCTGGAAACCATTATTGTTCTTTAACTACACGAGTGGCATACTGGGCAGGTGGTATAGATCCTCAGGAAAAAGGTGATCTGTTGAGAATTACCACTATGGGGTTCTCTGATTTGGCTTCCTCAGTGCCAAAGGCGGCATGCACACAAGCAATGCGTGAGAGAGACCCGACAAGAAAATCCTCAGTGTTGGCTCCCATTGATCGAGCACAATTAACACCTCTAATTCGTGGTCTCCCTGATAGTTTAAAAACATCAGTAGTAACTGAAAAAGCTGCTGAGGATCTAAACATAACACCCAGTCGCCAGAAAGTGAAGGTTGTTGAGACTAAAGGAGAACAACCAACAGCAAAAACAGCTCTGTGGCTTCCAGGAGAGAAAAAACTAACCTGTGCTGAAGTGCCAGTCGGTGCTGCCTGCACTAACATATTAAGCTTTGATTTGCTATATGGCAGGTCATGGAAATTGCCTGATAGTTCCTTAAAGAGTTTTGCAGTGCGGGGTAATGAAGATCGGCTGTGGGTTGATTCTGATTTTGTAAAACTGAAACTGTTAAAAGTGTCTATTCCCCTGCCCCCATCCCGAGTCACAAATACAAAACAAAATCCTCTGCCAGCTGCAGCGCAGGCAGGAATTGACGGGGTGGTGAAAGAGGAGCGAGGTATTATTACTCACACTCACTCCCCCTACAATTCTCCTGTCTGGTCGCTTGAAAAGCCAAACGGACAGTGGAGGCTCACCATCGATTACAGGCAATTGAATGCCAACACTGCGCCTCTAACAGCAGCCGTACCAAACATCGCAGAATTAGTGACTTGAATTCAAGGAGCTAATTCTGTCCCTCCAGACACTCTGGAAAAAATAGAGCATGGACAAAATCCTTCCAACAAAAAAGAGCTGCAGCAAACCCTGGGAACTTTAAGTTACTGGCATAAACGCATCCCCAGTTTTTTCCATTGTTGCTCGTCCCTTGTATGATTTCCTCAAAAAAGGCAGATCATGGGACTGGACCAACCAGCATGGAGATGCATTAGAGGTCCTGATAAAAGGACTGAGACTATTTCAACAACTCGGTCTCATCCACCTGATGGATCCTATCTGTGTAGAATGGGAGTTCAGTGAACATGGTTCCCATTGCCACAAAGACCTGTTGTCCCTGGTGCGAGCAGAGAAGTGGGTAACCACAAAGGCACACCAATACCTGCTGACATTGCTCAGAACATTTTAACTAACATTTGCCAGTTGTATTAGCAACCGAGCGCATGTTTTTCTTTTTCTTTTACAGGTACTTTGAATGATCTGCACGTGGACAAGTGGATACACCTACACAAACATTGATTGTATACAGGGCATATTAATATTAGTTTTAAATATTATTCTACATTTTACTCTACCATGGTCTCGAGCTTTCATTCAATACACAATACAAGCAGCATGGGGCAATACCCCAGCAACAACCCTCAGAACATGATTGGGAGTTCTAAATATCATGGATTCTGAAGTATTGATGAACAAACTAGTCACCACAATCAGTGACTTGAATAAATTGGAGCATTCTTTATGATTTTCCCTATTGGCTTTGGGAACTAACCAATAGCTTTTACAATCAATAACCGCCTCAATTACAAGGGAAGGTGAAGAAGGCACCTTACCCACTGAAATTAGGAAAGTGATTTCGGACAATACAATTGACTTCAAAAGAAAATTTCAATCTTGGTGGTACTTAGTCACCACCAGCAAAGCCACAGCCTTTGTGCTAACTATATACAATGCTTCAGTATTCACAATACACCCCATCGTTGCATTAGGCCCATAGTACTACTAGTGACGATCCCTAATAAGTGGGCGAATCACCCTCCGATTCACTGAGCTGCCAAGGGAAGGCAGGAGGAGTCGGACCCAAGGGTCTCACCTAACTTGAGAGCTGGTATACTGGCCAAATTACCTCCTGTTCGTCTATTAGTGACGAGTCCCACGATAAGCCAGACGAACAACCCTCCGATTCACTGGGCTGCCAAGGGAAGGCAGGGGGAGTCAGACCCAAGGGTCTCGCCTGACTTGGGACGCTGATAGACTGGTCTTTTGACCTCAAAACGTGACAGCAAGACACCTATTAATTTATGTGGGTTTTGGATCCCTCATGGAATGTGATGTCAGGTCGATCTACTCTTTAAAAAGAAAGACAATAATAATATTCCTGAAGGCCATGCTATGGGAGAGTGTGACAGGACACAAGTTCTGTATACAAAAAGCTGTAGAATACAATGCTAAAGTATAATAGCGGAGCACACACTGGTGGAATTTAAGGCTGGGTGAGGCAGCCTGAGTTTTTTACAGAATCACAGAATGTTAGGGATTGGAAGGGACCTCAAAGGATCATCTAGTCCAATCCCCCTGCCGGAGCAGGACCACCTAGATCAGATCACACAAGAACATGTCCAGGCGGGTTTTGAACATCTCCAGAGAAGGAGACTCCACAACCTCTCTGGGCAGCCTGTTCCAGTGTTCTGTTACCCTTACTGGGAAGTTCTTCCTCATGTTTAAGCGGAACCTCCTATGTTCCAGCTTATATCCATTTCCCCTTGTCCTATCATTGGATGCCACTGAGAAGAGCCTGGCAATGCAGGCCCACTGGTGAATGAGGAGGGTGCCCTGGTGACAGGATAAGAAGCAGGAAGAGTTTCTGAATGTCTTCTTTGCCTCAGTCTGTACTGCTGGAGGCTACCCTGATGAGTCCCGGAACTCTGAGGCTCCTGAGGAAGTCAGGATAGAGGAGGAGTCTACCCTGGTTGATGAGGATTTAGATTAGATATAAGGAAGAAATTTTTTACATTGAGGGTGGTGATGCACTGAAACAGGTTGCCCAGAAGAGTTGTGGCTGCCCCATCCCTGGAAGTGTTCAAGGCCAGGTTGGATGAGGCTTTGAGCAACCTGGTGTAGTGGAGGGTGTCCCTGTCCATGGCAGGGAGGTTGGAACTAGATGATCTTTAAGGTCCCTTCCAACTCTAACCATTCTATGATTCTATAAGTTTAAAGAGAAAACAGTGCTGACAATTACTGATTTTGCATCAGCAAAGTAAGTGCATCTGCACACAAGTTTCTTCTAGCTGGTTAAAGTGGTACTGTTTCAAATCAATGCCTAATTTGTGTTGTAACTGAAGATACATGCATAGAACTGCATGTCAAACTCTGGCCTCCCCTTAAAATGAAGACTTGCCTAACACAAGTGTCTAGACATTTTCCCATTATAGCATAGCCTTAAAATATCTTATTTTCTTCTTCTTTGAAATAGATGTACTTAAAAATGAGTCCAAAGCATGTGCCAGAAAAAGCATGCACTATATCCAAATTTAGGACACAGGATTAGTCTTTTGCTTCCCCTTGCAAGCTGGCAAAACTAAGTAATATACTTCAATTAGACTCTTAAAATTCAAGTTCACATGCCACTTGGTGCTCCCTCCGCTCCCAGGGCTGGAAAGCACAGTACAGCCTATCTGTGCCTAGAATCTGTGGTCTCACTTGGAAAAATACCATCTCTATCAGCAGGCAAATGCAGGCACACCGGGTATGCTGAGAGGATCCCTAATCACAGCTATGTAGCTGAGCACCAGGAGAGGAATTTGCCCTTGTGATGTCTTCTGTAGAGTGACACTTGACAGTCCTTTCTGAGGAGACTATAGAAGGTCTATAAAAGACATTCCCAAACAATCTAATTACACAGAAGAAAAAAATTGCAAGATAGACTCAGCTCAGTTATTTTCGTAGCCAGAGTGCCACAATCTGATTGGAAAATCCAACTGTATAAAATGACCACAAAGACTTACTCAGTCCCATCCTAAAAAAGGCTATTTTTCACTGTACAAATGCATGAATTAATTTATGAACTCACAATACATGTCACCTCTCCTCACCTCTCCTCAACATACTGGGCATGGACACTGCATCGATTGAGGGCTCTATTTCTGCAGCTCCTCTCAGGCTGGCACTCCCTGGCTTGGTCTCCTGTATATCGTGATTTGCACTGGCCACAGTGGTAAGATCTCTGCAAGAACAAAAAGTTACTAGCCAGCCTTTTAACTGGACTGTTTTTTTAAAAAAGCAAGCGCATGAGTGAGATTCATGTCACAGCTTATGTTGTGCAAGCATAGTTTTTCATCCACTTTACTTTCCACATGAAATTTGGGGTTGGCTCTCAGTGCACACTAGAAAACACCCTCGACTCTCACCTGTTTAGACCAGTCTTTTGTTTAGCCAGAGAAAAGTCATGCAGCAACAACAGCTTCTTCATGATGCCTTGTCTCTGCCAGCATCCCTCTGAGCTGCTTCCAGGTGGCCAAATCTTTGTGTAAAATTCTAAGCAGCACCTGCTTAATCAGATCGGATGCTCTTATTTCAGTGTAAAGCAAACTCATCAGTTTATCTAAACTCAACTGGGCACAACTTTTAATCAGAGACAAGAAAGTTCATCATGTCTTTGCCTCTTTTTTATTTTTAGTTTAAAATGTTTTTAAGACAATTTGAGCTAAATCTTGTTCTTCAGAAAAGAATTCAGGAGTTGAAGGCACAGTCATCCTCATTTACACTGCAATAAGAAAATCCATGCAACCTTTTGCAGTGGTTTACCTAGATGTATACATATATTTTTATATTTGTGTCACTCTTCTGTAAACAAACCCAAAGAAGCTAAGCCAAGGAATCTCATTTTGTGCTCAGACAATCACTATGAGAGATATAAACAGATAAATACTGACAAGAAAGGGTCTTCTTTAGGTATCTAATGTGGCTTTTATTTTTATCTCACATACTTGTAGATTTGTAATCTATGACATAAAAGTTAATTGAAAACAATCTCCTTATAGCAAATAATTACTTTTGATGTGTCAAAGAACAGAAACAAGCAGATTTCTGACACACTTGTGCATCCATTCCTTTGTGAAATTGAGGCACTTCACACAACTTCACTCTTCCCGTACAAAGCCTGTTGGATGAACTGCCAGGATTGTCCCAGTCCACTGTGATAGAGAGATACATTTACTATCCAACTGGGCATTATTTTTGTCCTCTCTTCCTAACTTCATTCCAAATTTTAACTATGATGTCTGCAAGTATGATGTCTGCATACTTTCAGACTGAAAGTGAAGATATACAGATGACTGAAGAGTAAAATAATCACTGGACCATGCCTATATAAAACATACCAGTCTGTGCACTTTCTCCTAATGGACACCAGGGTAATATCTTCTGGAGTCTGCTGAATTTGCTTGGTATATTCTGTTCTATATCAAGCCCTGGTAAAATAGCCTTTAAAGGCTATTTTAGCACTTCTAGACCAAACTGTTTCTAAAGGAAGACAGGAGCAAAGAAAACCACACTGCTGTTTTTGACAGCTGGCAAGCCTCTCGTTGCCCTCTGCAAACAGGGCCTGAAGGCATCCTTAAGAGGGCTAGTCATGTCTAGTCATGCAATAAGATACAACATGTGACAGAAATGTTTTAGATACCAAAAAATTAAATAAATATTGAGAAACATATTGAACAGTGAAAGCAGTCCTAGAAAGACAAGGTTATTCGCAAGGAAAGCACACCACTTTGAACACTACTAGTAGCCTCAACGATATCTAGCTGCAAAAAAAGACCACCTTTACACCCGTAGGTTACTTTTAACCTTTCTCTTGTTATGGAGAAAGTCTACTCTATGCAGCCAGCTGTAGCAGAACAGTATCGCATTTGACAATGGCATAAGTTGAATAAAAGGTCCAGCTTGCTTCATAGCATTAAAATGGTTATACACTCCTTCTATTGGATCCTGACATCTTTCAAACCATTTCTACTTCTGCTATGCTTGTTTTTCTGGATTTAACACCTATAGGTATTTGTTTTGAAATGTGTTGTATCAATTGCAGCTCTCCTTCTCTCTGTACTTATTTAGAGGGATATCTGTTACTGTATAAATAATCTAATGAAGTCAAGACATTACTCCTATAAAGAGAGCAGGCAGAGGAACATCTTGCTGCAGCAGTTCCTAGGTGGGAAGAGATGAGGGGAAGAAAAGGTTTAATCTTTCAAAGGAGGTTCCTTGCAATAACATGCTCATAAACACACATAACTGGATGGTGTGGAGAAAAAGAGTTCCTGCCGTTTCTTGGGAAAAGTGATAAAGTGGACATGTTCATGCCAAATGAAGTATCAATTATTTTATTAGTCAGGAAAAAGGAAAAGAAGTCTTTGGTTTAGATGAAGCCAAGAAACAAATTATATTATTCAGCTCTTCAATCAGAGCCACAAATCCAATCCTAGCCTCATGAAATTTTAAAACAATCGACTTTTTAAAGTCACAAATGAAAAGGTGTTTACCAAAGTGTTGATACAATGGAAATTTGGAACACAGAGTCCAAGTCCACCATTCTGACATTCATCAATATCTAAGCAGACCTAGCAATAAAACAATCAACATGTAGTAAAAACTATGTCAATTTGAAATCCAAGTCTGAAGAAAAGCCATCAAAGTTTAAGTCTAGAAAAGAGTCATAGCCTCTCTTGAAACTGCTCTCAGAATGGCATAGACATACTCATAGGCTAACTTTCCAATGGATCTCCAGACACATATCAACTCTGAAGAGACACTGTGATACAGAAAATTTCAAACTTAGGATGGGCTTCTGGTTCACTCACAAGAGTTTAGACAAGAACTATGTTCCCCTTGTAGGGCACTACAGGAACATTCAAAAAACATCAGTAAAATACATCTTTTCTATCAAATTCTTCCTAGGTCAAAGACAGTTTACAGAAATAAACAGGGCCCCTCTTTAACAATTAGCAGATGCCTATGAAGATAATGACATTTTTTTCTTGTCTCTGTACCAGTCCTGAGTATTAGACTGTTCACACTCACATCAAAGCCAAGCAAACACAATGTAGATCTTCTAATCAAAACACTCTGCCTAACTGCACAAGGCAACTGTGTAGTGACTGAACTATGAATTCAGACACATGTCTGAATGAACTATGTAATACAGACACATTGATATAAACCAGCACCTTGCAATGGCAGTTGCCACAGGGATGCTGCCACTCACCTGCTTATTGCTCTTGGCATAGCTGAGTCCTGTCCCTTGCGTGGTTTGTCCTGTATATCCTGGGGGACAGGTCTCATATTGAAAACCTGGAGCAGTGTTCACACAATGAGCTCTAGAGAAGCAAGGATTGTAACAGCACTGCAAAGAAAAAAATTAACCGAGCACATGTTCGTGCTTCAGTAATGTCCAGACTCTGACTATGTGAATAGAACTCTCAGTCAATTTGCCTAGGCAATGCTACATGCAAATGTCTGTATGTCTTCTGTTCAGAGCTGGCTTGCAAAGTCTCAGGTATGTCTGACTCCAATAGGTCTTCAGATATCTGTAATTTAAATAACACTTGCAGTCCATTATATAGCCTGTAGTTGAAGCCATAAGCTCTGATCCCCATCCTTCCTTTTGCTGGCCCAGACCAAAATATCAGGAAAGCCATGTAACTGCAACTCACTGAACGGTCCCGCAGTTTTATTTTGTACACGCAGAAGCGGCAGCAGTGCTTTCTCTCATTTATATTTGTCATGGTTTAACCTGGCCAGGACAATATTTGGGCAAATTTCATAGCCTGAAGTAACCCAAACAAACACGAGCCAGATGAGCAGGGATGTGTCAGTGGCACCCACACATTTCTAGACGAGATGCCCACAGACAACCCTCAGCACTTCTCCCCAAATACCACATGCCCACAGCATCACCCTTGGCCTGAAGGCACTATTCGCTTCGTTACCTCATGTGGTTTTACAGAATAGCTGTGACCCACTTCAGTGGCCTTGCGGGTGCCAGTTTGGGAACCACATTCTGAATTGTTGCCTCTCCAATATCATCAACACAAGCAGCTAGGTAATATTTATAAGAGTACTGAAAACCTCAACATGTTGTTACTGATACTTAGAATTTTTGGTAATTAACGTTTGATCAATAGTTTTAATTATAAACTAGTTAGTAGTTGATTTTAATATATATATATTATAATAGAATTATAATAAATCTTTTATTGAAAAGTGTGCTCGTATAGTAAACACATGCTGCTATGAAACTGCTGCTATGGAACTCTTGTATAGCCCTGTACCAGGACCAAAGGGATCGGTCAGAATCATCTAGTAAGAACATGTAGTAACATGTAGTACAAAGCACAAGTTGATTTGTAAATTGATTTATGATACCTATATAGAACTAGATGAATGCATGTAGCTATCAAGGTCTAGATTAATGAAGATGGGGAAAGCCAACCATAACGGTTTCGTAATGGTCTATGGGTACCTGCCAGAAACCGTGAACTTAAGCAAAAGATAATTCCGGCAGGGGGAGATTGCGACCACTGAATCACAGACCACCTACCTATATTGCACCCCAGACTCATTTCTAGATGATTCTAACTTTGATTGTGTAGAATCGGAAATGGGAGGAGAATATGCTAATGATTTTGGGAATTTATGCGTGAATACCTAATGAATATGCATATGTAAGCTCTATATAAGAAGTTTGATTTCGGTGCAAGGGGCGCACGCTAGGAGGAGATATCCCCCGTGCACCCGGCGCCGTAATAAAGAAGTGTCTGCTTATCTACATCCCATTGGTGTTGATAAGTTTCTTATTCCGGATTTTCGGTAACAGTTTTGGCGACCCAGATGGGACCTCGCTGAAGGAGACCGGAGGAGTCGGGGACCTGATCGGTTCCAGCCGGCACCGAGGATTTCTCGGGGACACCCATCGATCCCTGATCCATAAGGTTCTTCACGACGTCCCCTGGATTTTGGGTAAGACACTTCTTTCTTTTGTTTCAAACGAGTGGGTTCGAGTCCCACCGTTGTGAGTGGGTTTGAGTCCCACCACATAGAGGGGGTTCGAGTCCCGCCTCTGGAAAGTGGGTTTGAGTCCCACTGCGAGTGGGTTCGAGTCCCCTCGCTGTAGCCTGCCTGTCAGTCGTGGCGAAAGCTGCGCAGGGTTGGGCAGAGGATCCTCGTGGAGTGGAAGCCTGGGCGTCTGCCCGTAAGCCATAAGCGAAAGCTATTGCAGGGTTGGACATAGCGGAGACTTGGAACCTATATGCTGGCTATAGTGTTCTATAAGTTGTGCTTCTAACGTAAGTTAGAAGTTTTCTTGTGTGTTATATCGTGGAACCGTTTATCTTGACCGAGTACTAAGGTGCCGAGTTTGTGTTTATTGTGTTACATACTTGCGCTCAAGGTAATAAATTACAGAACTGTGTGAGTGTGACCGTGAGAGAGAGACGTGCAGTTAAGCACGAAGTGAGTGCGGGGTTTGGATTTGTGGCTCTGCTATCCCGTAAGGGGTGCAGTCGAAGAAAAACAGTGTGACAGATTTGAGTGATTATATATTGTATTAACAGTTATATCATGGCATCTAAATTAACTCATTTGTTTAAAAGTAAAAGTATGAGTAATTTGGCTGCAAATGACAAAATCCCGAAAACTTCTCTGTTAGGATGCTTATTAGCACATTGGGGAGATATAGGAGATGATTTGCGAAAGAACAAAATGATTGAATATTGTAATCAGTGGTGGCCGTTGTATACGTTAGAAGATCAAGAAGTATGGCCTGTGAATGGTACTTTGAATTATAATACTATTTTTCAGTTAATGCTGTTTTGTAGAAGGGAAGAGAAATGGGATGAAATACCTTATGTAGATTTGTTTTTCTATTTGAGACAAAGAAAAGATTGGCAGAAAGAGTGTAAACTAGCGGATGGAAATGGTTTGATAATGGCTGTTGCTACAGGGAATAAAAAGGAGAAAAAGTGTTGTTCAGTGTGTGAAATTGAGAAGGATTGTTTGAAAAAGAGGATTACTTCTGAAGTTGATGAGGGACCAGAATTAGACATATCTCCTCCTAGGAGAGAAAGAAATCGGGGTCGAGAATATCAGGAACAGATGCAAGAACCAGAAAGCAGTGGTATTGAGGATGCCGAGGAGGGTCCCTCTGAGATTGTAATTCATACTCCTGTTTCTCGGAGAACTCGACAGCAGACGCACACAACAGCTCCCCTGCGGCGGGGAGTTGGCAACAATGGGCTGGTGTATGTAAAGGTGCCTTTTTCAGTTACCGATTTGATGGCTTGGAAACAGGCAGCTGGACTTTATAGAGAGGATCCCGAAAGAGTAGGAAGAGTAGTGGATACTATAATTAGAACGCAGGACCCAGACTGGAGTGATTTGCAGGTGGTTTTAGATAATTTATTGGATGATACAGAAAAGCAAATGGTGTTGAAAGCAGGTAGAGCACAGGCTGAAGCGGCAGTTCTGAATGAAAATATGACTGGAACTTTGGAACAGAATTTTCCATCTGGGGATCCGCAGTGGGATCCAAATAATGTGGAGCACAGGCAGAGATTGAGACGGTATCAAAAATGGATTTTGTATGGAATTAAACATGCTATGCCTAAGTCTTTGAATTGGTCTAAATTATATGAAGTAAGGCAGGACAAAAATGAATCTCCCTCAGTGTTTCTAGAAAGACTGAAGGAAGCTGCCAGGAAATATACTGATTTAAAGGTGGAAACTGAGGCAGCACAAATACAATTGGCTTTGATTTTTATGGGACAATCAGCACCAGACATAAGGAAGAAACTTCAGAAATTAGAGGGAGAAGACTCTAGGAGTTTAAATAAAATGATGGAAGTAGCATGGAAGGTGTATAACAATAGAGAACAGGAGGAAAGAAAGTCTCAGGAAAACAGGCTGCTAGCAGTCATGACAGGAACAGTGAATAGAGGACGAGGCAGAGGAAGAGGTTCAAGATTCGGTGGAAGAGGAGGATTTGTGAACGGTGGTGGCAGGAATTTTAACACTCCTCTAGGAATGAATCAGTGTGCTTTGTGCAAGGAAGAGGGACATTGGAAAAGAGACTGCCCCAGAAAGGGAAATACTCAGCAAGAAATGGCTAAAATCATGATGCTAGATGATTGAAGGGGACCGGAGGGGAACCCAGCTGAGCCTCTGGTTGTAATTAAGCTGGGAGAAAAAGAAGTTAAATTTTTAGTGGACACTGGAGCAATGTTTTCGGTATTAAACACCTGTAAAGGAAAAATTGGGACAAAACCGGCAAATATTATAGGGGCCACTGGGAAAGAGGAAAGCAGACCATTCCTAAAACCCCTGGACTTAAAATTTGGGAAAAAGGTAATCACTCATGAATTTTTGTATGTACCTGAATGTCTGGTACCCTTATTGGGAAGAGATTTATTGTCTAAATTAAATGCTCAGATCAGTTTTGAAGAAGGAGAGATTCTCTTAAAAATACCAGAATCAAAACCAAGTGAAATTCTGATGATCCAAGAAACAACCGAGGGACAAGAAATTCCTTTGGATGTAGATTTGGCCGTGATCCCCACAGTATGGGAAACGGATATCCCTGGCAAATCAAAACTGGCAGAGCCTGTTAAAGTAGAATTAAAAGAAGGAGTAAAACCAGTCAAATTGAAACAATATCCAATTAAACCAGAAATCAGACAGGAATTGAAGAAATTAATTGACAAATTCTTAAAGTATAAGATTTTAGAGGAATGTGAATCCGAATACAATACTCCTATCTTGCCAGTCAGAAAACCATCCGGAGAATACCGGCTAGTACAGGATTTAAGAGCAGTGAATCAAATAGTCAAAGATATTTACCCAGTAGTAGCAAACCCGTATACACTACTGACCTCATTAAAAGAGACCTATCAGTGGTTTACAGTGCTTGATTTAAAAGATGCTTTCTTTTGTATACCCTTGGAAAAGGAAAGTAGAAAACTGTTTGCTTTTGAGTGGGAAAATCCACAAACTGGACGAAAGATGCAGTTAACGTGGACAAGACTACCCCAAGGATTTAAAAACAGTCCAACGATCTTCGGGAATCAGTTGGCGAGAGAACTCGAGATATGGAAACAAGAGAAACCAAGGCCTGGACATCTACTGCTACAATATGTGGATGATAGACTGATTGCTACAGAGGAAAAGTCGACTTGTATCCAGGTAACAATAGACCTTTTGAACTTTCTGGGACTAAATGGGTACAAAGTATCTAAGAAAAAGGCCCAAATAGCTTGCCAGACTGTAATATATCTGGGCTTTGAAATTTCTAAAGGGCAGCGACAGTTGGGAAAAGGTCGACAAGAAGCTATTTGCAATATACCTGAACCAGAATATATTCATGAACTCAAAGCATTTTTGGGAATGGCCGGATGGTGTCATCTTTGGATTATGAATTACGGGCTGATTGCTAAACCTTTGTATGAAGCCCAGAAGATTTCTCCTTTTGTGTGGGGACCAGATCAACGAAAAGCTTTTCTTGAATTAAAACGTGCTTTGATGTCAGCACCTGCTTTAGGACTTCCAGACTTAACTAAGAACTTTCAGTTGTTTGTCCATGAGAGGCAACACCTAGCATTGGGAGTGTTGACCCAGAAGATGGGCAGCTGGAAGCGACCTGTCGGATACTTCTCCAAACAACTGGACACAGTGAGTAAAGGATGGCCAAGTTGCCTGCGAGCGGTGGCAGCAACAGTGCTGCTGATACAGGAAGCTCGCAAATTGACTTTGGGAAAGACAATAACGGTCTATGTCCCACACATGGTGATAACTGTTTTAGAACAAAAGGGGGGTCATTGGTTATCCCCAAGCCGGATGATAAAATACCAAGTGGTACTAACCGAACAGGATGATGTGATTCTAAAAACAACTAACCTGGTAAATCCTGCAGTGTTTTTAAGCTCCACACAGGAAGAAGGACAACTGGAACATGATTGCTTGGCTACTATCGAGTATATTTATTCCAGTTGTGAAGATTTGAAAGATATACCACTGGAGCAACCAGACTGGGAATTGTATACAGATGGCAGCAGCTTTATGGAGCAAGGGGTCCGATACGCTGGATATGCAGTAACAACAGACACCACAGTTATAGAAGCCAGAGCATTGGCAAGCACCACATCTGCCCAAAAGGCAGAACTTATTGCCTTAATTCGAGCCCTAGAATTAAGTGAAATGAAGAAAGTGAATATTTGGACTGATTCCAAGTATGCCTTTGGAGTAGTGCATGTCCATGGGGTTCTGTGGAAAGAAAGAGGATTATTGTCCTCTCAAGGATCAAACATTAAGCATCAAAATGAAATTTTACAATTACTGCATGCAGTTCAGAAACCAGAACCAGTAGCAATCATGCACTGTAAAGCACACCAAATTGGAAACACGAAAGAAATTGTTGGAAATAATTTAGCTGATAGAACAGCAAAGAAAGTAGCAAAGAACCAAGTGTTCCAAATGGCATTAACTCCTTCCAAAACAGTAGCCCTTCCTAGAGAAAAGCCAAAATATTCGGAGGAAGATGATAAATTAAGCCAGTTATTAAATGCTAAGAAAAACTTAGCTGGATGGTGGGTAACCCCTAGTGGACAAGTAGTGGTCCCACCCATTCTGATGAGAGAAATAATTCAAACAAAGCATCAGGAATGTCACTGGGGAGTAGAAGCTTTAGTAACTTCCTTACAGAAACAAGTAGTATCAGTTAAAATGCTAGGATTAGCTAAAATGATAACTGCAAAATGTGAAATATGTTTGAAAAATAATCCAGTAATCAAGAAAAGACCCCAAATGGGTAAGTTAAAATCTGGTACAGAACCTGGAGATTATTGGCAAGTAGATTTCTCAGAATTACCTAGACAGAATGGGTACTGGTACATCCTGGTGGGGGTTGATACTTTTACAGGATGGCCTTAAGCCCTTCCCTGTCGCACCACGCAAGCAAAAGAAGTAGTAAAATGGTTACTACAAGAAATAATTCCAAGATTTGGAGTTCCAATTGGAATTTCATCTGACAGAGGTCCACACTTTGTTGCTGAAGTAGTCCAAAGCATTAGCAAAGTATTAGGCATTACCTGGAATTTACATGCATCTTGGAGGCGACAATCCAGTGGAAAAGTAGAAAGAATGAATCAGACTCTAAAAAGACAAATAAGTAAAATTTGTCAAGAAACAAATTTAAAATGGCCCCAAGCATTACCTTTGGCATTACTTCGAGTCAGAGTACAGCCAAAGAGTGGAACCTCTATCAGTCCTTATGAATTGTTGTATGGAAAACCTTATGAGTCTCCGGAACCAAATCCAAATATGCATGTAAAAGGAAAACAAGATGTATATAACTATTTGCTTTCTCTAGGGAAAACCTTAGCTGCAATTCAGAGTGCTGTGATTTGGAATCGACCTTTATCTTTAGACACTCCAGTGCATGATTTCCAACCAGGAGATTATGTCTACGTAAAAACGTGGACTTCTGAACCTCTGCAAGAGCGCTGGAAAGGACCTTTCCAGATACTGTTGACAACCTTCACAGCAGTCAAGATTGCAGAATCTACAGCCTGGATACATTACACTCGAGTGAAGAAAGCACCAGCACCCTGGAAAATTGTGAATCATGACCCAGAGACTTTGAAACTGACTCTGAAACATGTCTAATATCTCATACCTGTTTGTAATCGTTCTTTGGATCTTATGCTGGAAGATGGTACTGGTAAAACCATGGACTGACTTGGTGAGTAGGAACAAAAGACAATTAGAAACAGAACAAGTGATTGAAATTCCCAAACAAACCTCTGAGGAAAATTTGATATTAGGATTAATCAAAGGATTTGCCAATTTGCAGAATGTTACACAAATTACTGCTTGTTTACCGATATCAAGAGCAGTAGGTGAATCCATTCCATGGGGAATCTTAACTATGAATTTGACAACTCAGGAACATAAAAATGAGACCACTCATTGTGAACAACAGCCAGTGACACAATGGTATGAACAAGTGAAATATATTAGAAAACAATGGAAGTCCCCAGGAAGTAAGGATGAATGTACAAAATTACTGAATTCAAACTTCGTAGACATCAGTGGAGGTTGGACAGGACTAGATTCAGGATATGGTTATGGATGGTGTTCTTATGATGAACCAATAAAGAAAAATGTGAACCGTATGGTAATGGAATGGAAATGCAAAGAAAGCGTTCAAACTTCACAAAAAGAACAACTTACTTGGGAATCAATTTGGTCCATGACTATATTCTCCCAATTTCAATACATGGCAAAAACCCCTTGGTGTTTTGCGTGGGTAGGGTCAGTTTCTGGATTTTGGCCAACAGTAACAGATAGAGGAACTACGTCACTAGAAAAGGAAAGTCCAGTATCTTGGTGGAAATGTGACAAAGTTTACAATTGTAGTACAGTAAGTAAAACAATACAAGAAATTCCCCCTTTAGCAGCTGCAGTGAGATATGGGTGTTTCTGTCGAGGACTCAAAAACGATCTTCAAGTGACTGCAAATTATCAAATTAAAAGAGGAACATTTATAAGCTGTAAGAAAAGTACAATCCAGAGTCCTGGACACCTGGTCTGGGCACTAAATGATGGAACCTGGACAACACACTTACCATTAGATGGTAAAGTTAAACAAATTACCTTAGGCATGCCAACATTGTGTCCAATGTGGAAAAAATCACCATTTAAAGGACCCCTAGAAAGTCTAAATTTAAAACGAACTAAAATGTCCGAGACAGATGATATTTGGAACGAACCATCAACAGGATTAAAAATCAGCTGGGCTCTTGAGTCTCTTTTAAATCCTATAGCCTCATAGAATCATAGAATCATAGAATCGTTAGGGCTGGAAGAGACCTTCAAAGGTCATCTAGTCCAACCCCCCTGCAAGGAACAGGGATATCTCCAACTAGATCAGGTTGCTCAGGGCCTCATCCAACCGGGCCTTGAACGTCTCCAGGGATGGAGCATCCACCACCTCTCTGGGCAACCTGTTCCAGTGTTCTACAACTCTCATGGTAAAAAATTTTTTCCTAATATCCAACCTGAATCTACCTCCCTCTATTTTAAAACCATTACCCCTTGTCCTATCACAACTGGCCCTCCTGAACAGCCTCTCCCCATCTTTCTTGTAGTCTCCCTTGAGGTAATGGAAGACCGCTATAAGGTCACCCCGGAGCCTCCTCTTCTCCAGGCTGAACAGCCCCAACTCTTTCAGCCTGTCCTCATAGGAAAGGTGCTCCAGCCCTCTTATCATCTTCGTGGCCCTCCTCTGGACCCTCTCCAACTGGTCCATGTCCTTCTTATGTTGGGGACTCCAGAACTGGACGCAATACTCCAGATGAGGTCTCACGAGGGCAGAGTAGAGGGGGAGAATCACCTCCCTCGACCTGCTGGCCACACTCCTCTTGATGCAGCCCAGGACGCGGTTGGCCTTCTGGGCCGCAAGAGCACATTGCCGGCTCATATTGAGCTTCTCGTCCACCAGTACTCCCAAGTCCTTCTCCTCAGGGCTGCTCTCGATCCATTCTCCGCCCAGTCTGTATTTGTGCCTGGGATTGCCACGACCCAGATGTAGGACCTTGCACTTGGCCTGGTTAAACTTCATGAGGTTGGTACGGGCCCACCTCTCCAGCCTGTCGAGGTCCCTCTGGATGGCATCCCTCCCTTCCAGCGTGTCGACGGCACCACACAGCTTGGTGTCATCGGCGAACTTGCTGAGGGTGCACTCCATGCCACTGTCCACGTCACCGACAAAGATGTTGAAGAGGGCCGGGCCCAACACGGACCCCTGAGGGACGCCACTCGTGACCGGTCTCCACTTGGACATCGAGCCGTTGACCACTACTCTCTGAGTGCGGCCATTGAGCCAATTCCTTATCCACCGAGTGGTCCATCCATCAAACCCATGCCTCTCTAGTTTAGAGAGAAGAATGTCGTGCGGGACAGTGTCAAAAGCTTTGCACAAGTCCAGGTAGATGATATCCATTGGTCGACCCTTGTCCACCGATGCTGTCACCCCATCATAAAAGGCCACCAAGTTGGTCAGGCACGATCTGCCTTTGGTGAAGCCATGTTGGCTGTCACCCACCACCTCCTTGCTCTCCATGTGCCTTAGCATGGTTCCCAGGAGAATCTGCTCCATGACCTTGCCAGGCACAGAGGTGAGGCTGACCGGCCTGTAGTTGCCCGGGTCCTCCTTGTTCCCCTTTTTAAAAATGGGGGTTATGTTCCCTCTCTTCCAGTCATCGGGGTCCTCGCCAGACCGCCACGACTTCTCAAATACAATGGCCAGTGGCTTGGCAACTTCATCCGCCAGTTCCTTCAGGACCCGCGGATGGATCTCATCAGGTCCCATGGACTTGTGCACCTTCAAGTTCCCCAGATGTTCCCGAACCTGCTCTTCAAGTACAGTGGGCGGTGGTTCATCCTCACAGTCCCTGCTAGTTCTTTCCACAGCTTGGGTGGTAAGACAAGAGGCTTTATCAGTGAAGACTGAGGCAAAAAAGTCATTGAGTAACTCAGCCTTCTCTATGTCCCGGGTAACCAGAGCACCAGTATCCTTCCGGAGGGGGCCTACATTCTCCTTGGACTTCCTTTTGTCCCCTACATACCTATAGAAGCATTTCTTATTGCTTTTTATATCCCTTGCCAAATTCAGTTCCTTCAGGGCTTTAGCCTTCCTCACTTGATCCCTGGTCACTCGTACAGCTTCTCTGTATTCCTCCCAGGCTATCTGTCTCCTCTTCCACCCTCTATAGGCTAACCTCTTCATTTTCAGTTGGTCCAGGAGCTCCTTGCTCATCCACGCGGGCTTCCTGGTCTTTTTGCCCGACTTGTTCTTCGTCGGGATGCACCTCTGCTGAGCTTGGAGGAGGTGCTCCTTGAATGTGGACCAACTTTCCTGGGCCCCTCGTCCCTCCAGGGCCGCCTCCCACGGCACTTTGCCCATCAGGTCCTTGAAGAGGCCGAAGTCCGCCTTCTTGAAGTCTAAGGTACAGAGCTTGCTGAATGGTTTCCTTGCTGCCCCATAGATCTTGAACTCCACCGTGTTGTGGTCACTGCAGCCAAGGCTGTCCTTAAGTTTCACATCGCCCACCAGTCCCTCCCTGTTGGTGAGCACAAGGTCAAGCATGGCACCCCTCCTTGTCGGCTCCTCTATCACCTGCAGGAGGAAGTTGTCATCCACGCATTCCAGGAACCTCCTGGACTGCCTGTGCCCTGCCGTATTGTCTCTCCAACAGATGTCAGGGTGGTTGAAGTCCCCCATGAGGACCAGGGCTTGTGATCGCGAGGCTGCTCCTATCTGGCTATAAAGCACCTCATCTGCTCTGTCCTCCTGGCCAGGTGGCCTGTAACAGACCCCTACCGTAACATCCTCTATCCGTCCCCGTCCTCTAATCTTGACCCATAAGCTCTCTGTCAGCTCGTCCTCCGACCCCAGGCGAAGCTCCACGCACGCCAGCCCGTTGCTGACGTAGAGAGCGACACCCCCTCCTCATCTCCCCTTCCTGTCCTTTCTAAAAAGCTTATACCCCCCCATGTTGACACTCCAGTCATAGGAGTTGTCCCACCACGTCTCCGTGATGCCAATAAGGTCATAGCCCTGCTCATGTGCACGCATCTCCAGCTCATCCTGTTTATTTCCCATGCTGCGTGCGTTGGTGTACATACACTTTAGCTGGCCTCCCAACAAAGCCGACTCGCTGGCTGGAGCGACAGGGGTTCTCTTGGGTGGCAGCATAAGTTCATTTGAACATACCTGTGATCCTTCCTCAGCCTCTGGACCCTCGGTGCTGGCACTGGCGCCATGCTGACAGCGGTGGGCTGAACTGTGCTCCCCCTCCCCCAGCAATACTAGTTTAAAGCTCTTTGCACAAGTCTGGCAAGCCTTTGTCCAAGCACCTTCTTCCCTTTCTCGGTTAGGTGCACGCCATCCCCCTGCGCGAACTGCCGCGCAAACTGCCGCGCCCCTAGTTCTGCCATGCCACGCCCCTGTTTGCCCGCTCCGGGTCGCTGCGCTCCCCAGGGCCATTTAAATCTCCCGCGTCAGTTTCCGGGGCCGCCCCCCCCACGTCAGCAGTCACGTAGGCACTGCCGGAACCGGGACACAGGAGAACCTGGCTCCCCGCTGGCGATGCCTCACTTTTGCCTTGCTTATTCCGCCCCAATCCAGCTCCCGGCCGCAGAACTCACCGTCCTTGCCACCGAGCGTCGCTGAATGACCGTTGGTGCTGACTGACCGCGTTTAAATCTCCCGCGTCAGTTTCCGAGGCCGCCCCCCCCACGTCAGCAGTCACGTAGGCGCTGCCGGAACCGGGACACAGGAGAACCTGTCTCCCCGCCAGCGATGCCTTGCTTTTGCCTCGCTTATTCCGCCCCAATCCAGCTCCCGGCCGCAGAACTCACCGTCCTTGCCGCCGAGCGTCGCTGAATGAAACAGAAACATATAGAAACAGAGAATGGCTGTATCATTTAACAAGTCAAGTAGAAAAGTTAGCGAATATTACAAAGAAAGTGTTCAAAGAATTGAACATTCAATTGCAGGCAACATCTCGAATGGTACTTCAAAATAGAATGGCTTTAGACACGCTTTTACTCAAAGAACATGGAGTATGTGGATATCTCAAAGATAAATTAGACCACTGTTGTATACACATCCCAAATGTTACACAGGATGTGGAGCATGATTTGGATTTGCTAGAAAAAGTTGAGAAAGAAACAGAATCAATCCGAGAGGACATGTCAGAAGATTGGATAGGGAAAATTTTCAAAGGACTAGGCTGGAATCTAAGCTCTTGGATCCAATCTTTGATTAAAACTCTGTTTCTGTTGCTAATTGTCTTCCTCATGATCATGCTAATATACAATTGCTTAAAGAAACAGTTTGCTAATAGACTTGCAATTAATCGCAGAATCATGAGTTACCTACTATTCCACCAGACCACGGTTTATCACCAAGGTATGCTGAAACGAATCTTAGCTTTGAACATGATGATAAGTGAGTATCAAACAATAAAAGTAAAAGTGGTGAAAGTATTGAAATAGCAATTTCAACACTTTCAAAGGGGGGAAATGTTACTGATACTTAGAATTTTTGGTAATTAACGTTTGATCAATAGTTTTAATTATAAACTAGTTAGTAGTTGATTTTAATAATATAGAATTATAATAAATCTTTTAATGAAAAGTGTGCTCGTATAGTAAACACATGCTGCTATGAAACTGCTGCTATGGAACTCTTGTATAGCCCTGTACCAGGACCAAAGGGATCGGTCAGAATCATCTAGTAAGAACATGTAGTAACATGTAGTACAAAGCACAAGTTGATTTGTAAATTGATTTATGATACCTATATAGAACTAGATGAATGCATGTAGCTATCAAGGTCTAGATTAATGAAGATGGGGAAAGCCAACCATAACGGTTTCGTAATGGTCTATGGGTACCTGCCAGAAACCGTGAACTTAAGCAAAAGATAATTCCGGCAGGGGGAGATTGCGACCACTGAATCACAGACCACCTACCTATATTGCACCCCAGACTCATTTCTAGATGATTCTAACTTTGATTGCGTAGAATCGGAAATGGGAGGAGAATATGCTAATGATTTTTGGGAATTTATGCGTGAATACCTAATGAATATGCATATGTAAGCTCTATATAAGAAGTTTGATTTCGGTGCAAGGGGCGCATGCTAGGAGGAGATATCCCCCGTGCACCCGGCGCCGTAATAAAGAAGTGTCTGCTTATCTACATCCCATTGGTGTTGATAAGTTTCTTATTCCGGATTTTCGGTAACAATGTCATCATGCTGCATATAGCTCAAAGATAACAATAAATAAGAAACGTGAGAAAAATAAAAAAAAAAAAAAAGAGAGTTTTAAAAATATGCCTTTTTTTCCCTCTATCACTAACAAAAAAAACATCTGTAAGATGAAGGGAGAACAAGTCAGAGTACATCCACCTACAATGACAAACATATGACTTGTAACCAAACACACACAAAGCAGCAAGAAAAGGTATGTTTAATATAAAAGTGTGTTTGACAGAAAAATTTGTTACAAGTATGTCCACAACTAGCATAAAGAAAATGTAAAATCTAGGACAGACATCATGTGATCCTAATTTAATGTGGATTTTTTTTATTGTAGGCAGCAGAGGGCATTCAAATTACACTATACACAGAGCAGAGCTGCAGCTCACAAGATATAGGGCATCAGCACATGAAAGTAATACTTTCAAATTGGTAATGAATATAAAAGGAGTGCATTGCAGAGATGCTAAAAGCCTCAGAAAGGATGATGGCAGCTCTTTGTGAGAAAGCTTCTAGATTTCTCTTTATCAGAATTTGCATGAGTTCCTTTTTAAATGACAGTTTATAAGAAGTATGGAAATAGTTCATTCAGTAAAAAGATGCTCTCCCAGAAGATATTTAAAGAATCATAGAACGAATCGCAGAATGGTTTTGGTTGGAAGGGACCTTAAAGATCATTTACTTCCAAACGCTCTGCCGTGGGCTGGAACATTTTCCACTAGACCAGGTTGCTCAAAGTCTCATCCAACCTGGCCTTGAACACTTCCAGGGATGAGGCATGCACAACTCCTCTGGGCAACCTGTTCCAGTGTGTCATCACCCTCATTGTAAAAAATTTCTTCGATAGATCTAATCGAAATCTCCCCTCTTTCAATTTAAAGCCATTGCCCCTTGTCCTATCACTACATGCCCTTGTAAAAAGTCCCTCTCCAACTTTATTGTAGCCCCACATCATGTACTGGAAGACTGCTATAAGATCACCCTGGAGCCTTCTCTTCTCCAGGCTGAACAGCCCCAACTCTCTCAGCCCATCTTCATAGCAGAGGTGCTCCAGCCCTCAGATCATTTTTGTGGCCCTCCTCTGGACCCACTACATCAGCTCCATGTCCTTCTTATGCTGGAGACCCCAGAGCTGGATGCAGTACTCCAGGTGGGGTCTCATGAGAGCAGGGTAGAGGGGCAGAATCACCTCCCTTGACCTGCTGGTCATGCTTATTTGGATGCAGCCCAGGATATGGTTGGCTTTTTGGGCTGCAAAAGCACATTGACATTTCATGATGAGCTTCTCACCAACCAACTCTCCCCCAAGTCCTTTTCCTCAGGGCTGCTCTCAATCCATTCTCCGCCCAGCCTGTATTTGTGCTTGGGATTGCCCCGACCCACGTGCAGGACCTTGCACTTGGCCTTGTTGAACTTCATGAGGTTCTCATAGGCCTACCTCTCCAGCCTGTCAAGGTCCCTCTGGATGGCATCCCTTCCCTCCAGCGTGTCAAGCACACCACATAGCTCGGTGTGATCAGCAAACTTGCTGAGGGTGCTCTCGATCCCACTGTCTGTGTCACCAGCAAAGATGTTAAACAGCACTGGCCCCAATACCGACCTCTGAGGAACGTCAATCGTAACTGGCCTCCATGTGGACATTGAACCGCTGACCATAACTCTTTGAGTGAGACCATCCAGCCAATTCCTTATCCACCAAGTGGTCCATCCATCAAATCCATGTCTCTCCAGTTTAGAGACAAGGATGTCATGTGGGACAGTGTCAAATGCTTTGGACAATTCCAGGTAGATGATGTCACTTGCTCTTCCCCTATCCAGCAATGCTGTAATCTCATCATAGGTTATGAGAATGAAGAGCTGTCCACTGTAGGAGAAGATCAGGTTCGAGACCATCTAAGGAACCTGAAGGTTCATGGGACCTGATGAGATGATTCCGCGGGTCGCAAGGGAACTGGCGGATGAAGTTGCAAAGCCACTATCCATCATATTTCAGAAGGCGTGGCAATCCGGTGAAGTTCCCAATGACTGGAAAAGGGGAAACATAGCCCCCATCTTTAAAAAGGGAAAAAAAGAAGACCCGGGGAACTACAGGCCAGTCAGTCTCACCTCTGTGCCCGGCAAGATCATGGAGCAGATCCTCCTGGCGACTATGCTAAGGCACATAGAAAATAAGGAGGTGATTGGTGACAGCCAACATGGCTTCACTAAGGGCAAATCCTGCCTGACTAATTTGGTGGCCTTCTATGATGAGGTTACAGCATTGCTGGATAGGGGAAGAGCAAGTGACATCATCTACCTGGTCTTATCCAAAGCATTTGATACTGTCCCACACAACATCCTTGTCTCTAAACTGGAAAGACATGATTTTGATGAATGGACCACTTGGTGGATAAGGAATTGGCTGGATGGTCGCACTCAAAGAGTTGTGGTCAACGGTTCAATGTCCAAGTGGAGGCCAGTTACGAGTGGTGTTCCTCAGGGGTCAGTACTGGCGCCAGTGCTATTTAACATCTTTGTTGGAGACATGGACAGTGGGATCGAGAGCACCCTCAGCAAGTTTGCTGATCACACCAAGTTGTGTGGTGGTGTGGACACGCTGGAGGGAAGGGATGCCATCCAGAGGGACCTTGACAGGCTGGAGAGGTGGGCCTGTGAGAACCTCATGAAGTTCAACAAGGCCAAGTGCAAGGTCCTGCACGTGGGTCGGGGCAATCCCAAGCACAAGTACAGGCTGGGCAGAGAATGGATTGAGAGCAGCCCTCAGGAAAAGGACTTGGGAGTGCTGGTGGATGACAAGCTCAACATGAGCCGGCAATGTGCTTTTGCAGCCCAGAAAGCCAACCGTATCCTGTGCTGTATCAAAAGAAGTGTGGCCAGCAGGTCGAGGGAAGTGATTCTGCCCCTCTACTCAGCTCTCGTGAGACCCCACCTAGAATACTGATACCTGAAAAGGAAACTGAACTTTCCAAGACTCGTTTTAGAGTTTTAGAAAGCAGGTATTCTTTATTACAGCGCTGGGTGCATGGGGGATTTCTCCTCCTAGCGTGCACACCCGGCTTCTGGACAGAAAATTAGTTATACACTACAATCATGCATAATTCAAAAGATATTTACATATTCTTAAACAATTGGTTAATTTTCTCTTGCTTTTCATGTAAATTACTTTGCATGTTCAGTTTTCCTCCTCCGCCCCTTTCTTTTGGGTCTGGGGTGTAATTAGGGTAGGTGGTCCGTGAGTTGGTGGTCGCGATCTCCCCCTGCCAGAATTACCTTTTCCCCCAAGTCACTGCATGTTCACAGTTTAGAAAAACATGATAACAAAGTTTATGCAGTTTCTGCAGTTTCCGGGATGTTCCCTCCAAGGGCAGACAGTTCTTGATAAAGAGTCTCTGTTTTAATCACTGCTGAAAGCTTCAAGGATGGACATCTTGTTAGTTTCTTTAGGTATGTGTAAATCATCTACTGCCGACTGAACCCTTCATGAAACTGTTACACAAAACTTTAACCCCTTTATTGTTGGGTAACAATACTGTGTTCAGCTTTGGAGTCCCCAACACAAGAAGGACGTGGAGCTACTGGAGCAGTGTCATGGTTTGATGTGGAGGGGGGGGTGGTTCTGGTGGCAGGAGAGGGGTTTTGCTCCCTGCGACCTCCCCGGTTTTGGAACCGGGTTAGGCTTAGTTCTGGCCACCAGATCAGACTGCCATCCCCCTCGGGGTTGAGCCAATAGGGCGCCTCCGCGAATTGCTCTATTTAAGTCAGGACAAAGGAACCGGAAAAGGTGCTTCGCCCAGGATCGAGCAGAGAAGGGAGGAGGGCACTGCCCCCGCTCCCTGGCTCCCGGACGGGCAGCTGCCTGCATCGGGCCGGCGCCGCCCACGGAGAATGGCGGCAGCGGAGCCAGCTGGGGAACTCGGGGGCACCCCACTCCCGGGGTGCCCACTGGGCCGAGTTCACCTGGAGAGGACTGAGATCTGAGAGAAACAGCTGCATCGACACCAGGTCAGTGAGGATGGAGCGGGAGGAGGTGTGCCGGAGCCGAGTTTCCCCTGCGGCTGATGGTGAGATAGCAGGCGGCCCCCCTGCAACCAGGACGGCCTTGGTGGAGCAGAGACCCACGCGCAGCCCGTGGGGAGAAGATGCCTGAGCCTGAGGATGGTCGTGTTGGGGTGCACGACAAGGCAGAGAGGCATCTGGAGTCTGCGTGACGACCCCGCCG
>NC_141497.1:17884289-18061600 GCF_009769465.1 Tauraco erythrolophus
TCACGACTTTTCTCCCCAGTATGAGCAGATGCCCACATAGCTGAGGAGAAAGTGTCAATAGACACGTGCACATACTTAAACCTGCCAAACTCAGGAACATGCGTTACATCCGTCTGCCAAAGCTGCAGGGCTTTTAGGCCCCTGGGGTTTACCCCCGATGGCAGAGGTGCAGCAAGTCCATGACAGTCAGCGCAAGAACTGACAATGTCCCAAGCCTCAGTGGGCATTAAGTGGAACTGTTTCTGCAGGGTATGTGCACTTTGATGGAAGAAACTATGCGATGCCTTGGCTTGTGCCATTTTATCAGGCTGAGGTGCTACCCATGCGGGGTTAGCTAGCATGTCAGCCCTGGCGTTGCCTTCTGTTATAAAACCTGGCAAATTAGTATGACTATGGATATGCAGGATGTAATATGGGTGAACTCAAGCTTGAATTGCACACCATAAAGTTTTTAATAGAGAAAACAGAGCCGCATTATTTACTTCTTTCAGAAGTGAACAATCTAAGCATTGCATTATATCTGCCACATAAGTGGAATCAGTGACTAAATTCAAAGGTACCTGCGAGAACCGTTGAAAGGCCATGGCAACAGCCCTTAGTTCAACCAACTGGGCTGAGCCTGACTCATGGCCTTCCAGCACCTGCCACTCAGATTCCTCCTTCCAGGTAACAATAGCTTTCCCAGACCCATCGGTGAAGACAGTGGGTCCTTGGACTGGCACTCGGCTATTTTTTGGCCTCAAGGTAAAGCTCGTCGATTTTGCCAATTGCAACAATTTACGGCTAGGCAGATGGTATGCAATTTGTCCTGAGAAATTTTCCAGCGCACTTTGGAGAGGAGCACTGTTAGTAAGGCTCCACTCAAAGTATTCCTGCTGTACTGGCAGAACAATTGTTGCAGGATCTGCTGCCATCAATTGTAAGCAGCGCTGACAGCATTTGATTATCAGACAAGCAATTAATTCAAATAACGTAGATCCTGTCTTTTTTGGTTGGTGCGGCAAAAAGACCCATTCCAGAATATGCAAAGGGTCAGACCACTGTTTGTTCCATTGGCCAATGATACCTGTTGGATGAGAATCTGGAGTGGCAATAAAAACGGTAATATCAATGGAGGGATCTACTCAGTAAACCTGACGGGCAGAAATGGCCTGTTGAACCTCCTCTAGTGCTCGTCGCGCTTCAGGAGTCAATTGTCAAGGTGAATTCAACTCAGGGTCCCCCTTTAAAATATTAAAGAGTGGCGCAAGTTGTGCCGTGGTTAGCCCTAGATAGGGACATAACCAATTGATGACGCCCAACAGTTTGAGTGTCATTCAAGGTCTTAATAGAACTCGAGAATTGCACCTCTTGGTGTTGTATAGTTTGGTCCAAAATTTTGACTCCTAAATATCTCCAAGGAGGATGCTGTTGAACTTTCTCCGGAGCCACTTGCAATCCATAAGAAGGCAGAGCAGCGAGCAGCCGAGGCTGTATCTTCAGCAGCTCGTCCTGGGTGGATGCTGCCACCAGGATATCATCCATGTAATGGTAGCAGTATGCCTCAGGAAACTGCTCACAGATTCTGGACAAAGCTTGAGCAACGTACCATTGACAGATAGTCGGGCTGTTCTTCATGCCCTGAGGTAGGACCTTTCATTGATATCTCTTTGAAGGTTCAGCGTTGTTAACCGCAGGCATAGTAAAGGTGAACTTTGGTTTGTCATCAGAATGTAAGGGGATCGTGAAAAAACAGTCCTTCAAATCAATGATCAAGATTTCCCACCCTGCTGGAATCATGGTGGGTGAGGGCATACAAGGCTGCAATGCCCCCATGCTTTCCATTACTGCATTGATTTTTCGGAGATCTTGCAGCAATCTCCATTTTCCTGATTTCTTCTTAATTACAAAGACAGGAGTATTCCAGGGACTAGAAGAAGGTTCAAGGTGTCCCTGTTGTAGTTGTTCCTTAACTAGGTGATGAAGGGCGACTAATTTTTCTTTTGGTAGGGGCCACTGGGGTTGCCAAATGGGTTTGTTTGCTAACCATCGCAAAGGCAACGTAGGATACTGTGCGCCCTTCAGTACAGTGGCCCCCATCAAAAATTTGTCCCAATTCGTACTCCCCAGGCCGCCAAGACGTCCCGCCCCCAGAGGTTAAGCGGAGCTGTAGTGACATAGGGCCGAATCGTAGCTGTTTGACCCTCTGCATTCTTCACCACCACAGGTCGTTTGCTTAGATAACTCTGTGCAGTTCCTCCCAGTCCTGCGATGGCTGACCCCACAGGGGCTAAAGGCCACGTAGGAGGCCATGCAGAGAAGGAGATGATTGTCACATCAGCACCCGTGTCAATCAAACCTCGGAGCCGAATCCTGGACGGCTGGGCATTTGGCAATATTAAGGTGCAGGTCATCTGTGGCTTTTGGCTGGAGATATCTGCAGTCCAATAGACCTGCAGAAGTCCTGTGGAACCAAAGCCACCGCCTTCACGACTTTGTCGTTTTGCCTTAGGAACACATGATTTGAAGGGCACGAGTTGAGTGATCCGAGTTTTTTCTGGTATTGTGACAGAAGGGGTGGGCGTGGAAACCATAGCACAAATTTGTCCTGTGAAGTCAGCATCGATAATCCCTGGGTGCACAAAGATCCCTTGAATGGTGGTACTAGATCTTCCCACCAACAATGCACTCAGTCTGTGTCCTAGAGGCCCAAATGCATCCAAGGGAACCTTATAGACACAACAGGATTCTAAGACGACTGTTGTTGTGGTGTGCACATCCACCCCGGCTGATCCCTTGGTGCTGGCTGTAAGCTGGCTGAGTAGGCCTGAGTTGGTACCATGCCCTGGGGAAACATGTCTGTCTGAGCGCACATCCCCATTGCACTCCTGGGGAAGTTTCCCGAACGTGTCAGGGGTCGACCATTGGCATGGTACAAGGATTCACAGTATCTTGCAGAATGGCCTGGCTTATTGCATCTTATACAGCGAGCAGGTCTCCTGTTATCCTTGTTTCTTCTTTTTTGTCTGGTCTGTCTTTGTCTATTGTCCCTCTTAGGTTGTCTTTTCGGTTCTGGATCAGAGTTTTTGAATTGAATAGGCCGTAGAATTGTAGCCAGAGCAGATTTATAATTTTCGGATTCCAGCTTGGAACACGTTTCAATCATTTCTGTCAGTGTGGGTTCCCCTGGCATGGAATTTATGATTTTTCTACATTCTTCATTGGTGTTGTCTTTTGCCAGCTGCTTGCATAATAGCTGTCTCAAGTTTTCATCTTCAACCTGTTTTTCAAGGGCTGCAGCAATTTTCTCTACAAAGGACAAAAAAATGTTCTTTCTGCCCCGATATATCTTCGCATATCATGTTTTCAGGGCAGCCATATCTATGCCTTTTAATAGGGCTCCCATGCCGATCTTTTGGGCTTGCTCAAAAACTTGAGGATGCCATGTAGCTTGGAAATCAGGGTCGGCAAAAGCATTGGCTCCCAGTAGAGCATCTGCTGGAGCTCCGTATCTAGGGTCAGTTGGAGGTAACTGCATATTCCCGGCTGCAGTTCTCTCAGTCATTCTTCTCCAATTGGCCTCGAAGACAGTATATTGCACAGGTTGAAATAATAGCTGACCTAGATGTCGGGGAAGTTTTCTGGCTGCTACATGGGCTGAATAGAAAGCACCTGTGCCTCATCAAGACAGGTGCTGTGAGTCACGTGGTCTCCGGCTGACCAACGTGACTCACGGGTGGTTTAAAGGCAGGGCAATCCCTTTAGGGAGTGGGGCAGTTCCTTTTTGTAGGTTGGAGAGGTAGGAGCCCCTGGAGAGCAGTGAGTTGAAGCTCTCTGTTGGAAGCCTTTGGTTGTGATAAGGACCTTTGGAGTGTGATAAAGACCTTCTGATATATGAGGGGAATCACAAGGGCCTTTTAGGTTGTGATTCCTGAAGATGAGATACCAGCGGTCTGTGACAATTGGTGACCCTGATGTGATTTGTTGAAATGTGAACTGTCTGGACTGCAAGGTGAACTGTGGTGGAGTTAAAGCCCAGTGAGGCTTGAGAGCAGTGGGAAAACTGTGTCTTCAACCTAGACGCCTGGAACAAGGTGAGCTGCTGGGAACAGAAAATGGGACAGAACTTTGTTAAAAGAAAACCAGACCTTTGTATTCCTTAAGTCTGTGATAATGGCTGTGGGGATTGATATAAGCAATGAGGATCTATATAATATACTTAACTGGGTGGTGGAGCGTGAAGACCTAGTGAATCTCAATACTTCCTTTAGCCTTGAGCTATGGAAAAAGCTGGGGGATAAGTTACGTTGTGAAGCAGTATTTGAGAATAAGGACTTGACCGAAACTGACCTGCTGTGTACATGGGGGGGGGCCCTAGATAATATAATTCAAAAAGGGATGGCAGTAGGAGAGGAAAATGAATTAACAGATTATGTATCTGTGGGTGAAGGTTTTGAAGGAGATGATGAACTGTCTGAGGGAGGATTGGCCCCAGACAGTGTGGACAGTGAATTAGATATATCTTCACAGAGATTCAGGAAGTTGCAGGGACTTTGCCCCACCCTGCAGGAGGTATTGGAGCGTCCCTCACCCTTTGCCCCAGCAGCCCCCCCTTCCTCCTCAGGATTTGTCATGCCTACAGCTCTGCCGCTTGACCAAATGGCCCCACCCCTAGCAACCTCGTATCCTGCTACATATCTGGCACAGGTATGAGCTATGCAGCCAGTACTTGTATGCCGGGCTGTGACAATGCTGCAAGGAGCATCCCAGCAGTTAGCAGCTGTAGTGGAGATGTTGCAGCAGGCCATGGCCCTCCCCGCCCCTGCAGTAAGAGAGATTATAGGAGAGACCTCCGAAGCAAGTGACAGCTCAGCTGGGGGGTGACCGAGGAGAAAGTTGCCAGAACCCGCCTGTTTATTGGAACCAGACCCCTTGGGAGCCCCTACAGTGACAGTTCAACCTCGTGACCCAGTCTGTTTCTGGGATGAGGTTAGAATGAAAGCAATAGAGGCCGGGGACTGGGACCTGGCTGAAGCACTGGGGGTACCGGTCAATAAAGAATCATCTATAACAGAAATGGGGGGGAGGGCCTAGTGCGTTCCCTGTGGTACTAGCCCTCCCGGGTTCCTTGCATGTTAAGAAGCCGAAGTGTTATAGATGTGGAAACCTGGGACATAAAATCGGAATGCCCAGGACGGAAGAGTCAAAGGCGGACAATAAATGCTGGAAAAGTTAATGGCCCAGTTACTTGTCATAAATGTGGAAAACAGATGTTACAGGTGTGGAAAGATGGGCCATTTTGCTAAGCAATGTGAATCAAAGGTTTACACTAGTGGCCAGCCGAGAAATGGCAAAAGAAGAACAAGGAGATGTGCGTCTTATGGCCCTAGCAAGCTCTTTGCGGGAGCCGCAGACCAATCTGGAAAAGACCTCTGAAGGAATGTTACGGCAACTGCAGATTAACCATCAGGAAAAGCAGCCAGAACAGCCAGGGTGGATGTATCTGACATCATCAGAACAATGGATATATCCACTGCTGACTTGGTATGATAAAAAAATATAAGAATGACTTCCCCATGACCTGGTCTCAAAGGTATTCGACATGGTGGCTGTACATGGAATCAGGATGTTAGAAACACCTAAAGGTCATTAGATGTTTTTTGAAAAAAAAAAAAGGGGGAGTTGTTGGGGAAGTTTTCTGGCTGCTACATGGGCTGAATAGAAAGCACCTGTGCCTCATCAAGACAGGTGCTGTGAGTCACATGGTCTCCGGCTGACCAACATGACTCACAGGTGGTTTAAAGGCAGGGCACTCCCCTCAGGGAGTGGGGCAGTTCCCCCCCCTGGAGATTAGAGAGGTAGGAGCCCCTGGAGAGCAGTGAATTGAAGCTCTCTGTTGGAAGCCTTTGGTTGTGATAAGGACCTTTGGAGTGTGATAAAGACCTTCTGATATATGAGGGGAATCACAACGGCCTTTTGGGTTGTGATTCCTGAAGATGAGATACCAGCGGTCCGTGACACATAGATGTTTAATGTCGAATGGGGGGAGTAGGTCAGTATTTAATATCCTGATAATCTGCATGACCTGAGGAGAGTCTAGTCCATATTGCACTACTTTGGTTTGCAGGTCTTGGACTACTTTCCAGGCAATAGTTCTGTTTGTCAATTTGGCCTGAGCTGGGAAGCACTTTTTGTACTGGAAAGGCTTGGATAAGATCCTCTGTTGGTTCATTACTTCCCTGAGCAACCTGCTCAGGCCCCTTTTCAAGCAATCTGACTTTTTCTATTAGGTCTCAATCCCCAGCCTCCAGAGCCGGCTTCTTGACTTCTTCCCAGAACCATTTTGAATTTTTTGGATGTACAGTCACCTTACATTCGGGAAGCATCCAAGGACGGTTGTGGGCCGGCCATGTTTGTTGTCATCTGACTGTTGCCATGGCTTCCTGTAGTGTCAAAACATAGGCAGGGGTGTGTCCAATGGCTTCTGACAGGGTGCAGACACTGGGCCAATGGGTGGTGTGAAGGCGGAGGCTGTGGTTGGTTGTGAAACAGTCCACGGAGATGCAGTTTGGGTTGTGGAAACTTGTGGCGGCACCGCTACCTGCAAAGGCGCTGCTGCTGGAGCTGTCAGTGGAGTGCTTGGTGCCACTTCCAGGGCCATTGCTGGGCCGGCTGGCACCGCCAGCCCAGGTTGTCCCAGCACAGATTCAGCAGCAGTAACCTGCTGCAACATCTCCATCAATGCTGTTAGTTGTTGCAACATTCCTTGTAATCCTGCCATAACCTAGTGTATTATGAAATGTGTTGTTGGGGGTTGCTCCATTTGTGCCTGTGGCAGATAGCCGGGCGCTATGGGTGATGCTGCAGGACATGAAGCTGCGGTAAACCAGGGTGCCATGCCCGGGAATGGTCCTTGTGGTGCCTGGCCTGGTTGAGGGGCAAATGGCAGAGCAGTAGGAAAAACAAGTTCTGCTGTATTGGCCAAAGTAACTGGTTGAGATGCAAAAGAGGAAGGGGGGGCTGTTGGGGCAAAAGGTGGGGGATGCTCTGATGCTTTGTCTTGTCCGGAGGAATATTCTGGCATTGTAAAATCACGAGAAAGATACTTGGGTTGGACATAATCTTGCAGGGAGGGGTAAAGCTTCCATGCAGTCCCCACGACTTTCTCCGTATCTGAGGACAGCAGGGATGCAACTGGTGCACTGCCCATGCTGTCTGGGGTCAGTCCCCCTTCAGCTAACTCACTCACCCACCACCCCCTTCAGCTAACTCACTCACCCACCACCCCCTTCAGCTAACTCACTCACCCACCACCCCCTTCAGCTAACTCACTCACCCACCACCCCCTTCAGAAACTTCACTTGCAGATTCATCAGAATCTGGCGATTCTTTTTCCTTTCTTTCTACTGTCCATCTCTGCATTACATCATATACAGTCTCCCAAAAACATAATAGGCGAGTCAGGTTCTTTCATCCAAGCATTGTTTCATAAATTAACTTATCCCCTAGCTGCTTCCATGCTTCTGAGCTAAAGAGGGTGTTAAGGTCAGTCAGGCATTTATGCTCTGCTGCCCAATTTAGCAGCTCAGAGAGCTTCACCACTTATTTTAGCGCCTGCGACTGTCATTGTAGGTTTAAAGATGGAAAACATCATGCTCTCTTTTACAGAGTTTTGTCCCATCATTCTAATCTAGAGTTCATCCCTTGGAGCCTCATGTACAGAAGCATGTACCTTCTGATCTTAGCTGCAGCTAGATCATGTCAGGGTCACCAGTTGTCACAACAGGAACACTTCAGGCGGCTCCAAGCAGACCAATGTTCTAATGCAAAGGCTTCAGGCTCTACTCTAAAGCAAGCCCACCTTCCTACAAGGCTCAGGAAGAAAAGCCTCACCCATAGGAGTAAGTGCCCCACCTTAAATAGTCAGGAGTCATGTGGTTTACTAGATGGGTCAAGGTTATTTGTCACTTGACCATCCATCTCCCAGAGTGATTGGCTGAATGCTACAGCACCTGTTTCAAGGCAACTTTCCCAGTGTAACGAGCCACAGGTGTTTCTTAGTTAGCCTGCATAGGGCAAGAACTTTCACAGGATGCTGCAGCAGCCAAAAGATTCCTCCACACCCCTATAAAAGACCCACCCAGGGAGCACAAGCAACCAGGAGCGCAATGACCTGGATGGGCAAAGAGGGTGTGGCATGTCAGCCAGGGTGTGGTGTGGCAATTTGCAAGGAAGGATGTGAGAGAAGGGTGCAGTTGGGCTGCTGCTCAAGAGGGGAGTTTAGTTGCCAGCTATCACCTTCTCAGAAAAAAACTCAGCCATGGTGACCACCTGGCAGAAGGTGAAGACCTCCACACCTGACAAGAGGGATGTGGGAGCACAGACAGAGCTCCCACAGAAAGATGCAGCTGTCCAGGTCTCAGGTTGTAGGGAGTGCCTGAGCCTCTCCATGGTAAGTGGTGAGAACAGCTGTGTGAGGTGTGACCAAGGGGATGATCTGCTTATCATAGTTGCAGAGCTGTGGGAGGAAGTAGAAAGGTTGAGAAGCATCAAGGAGCCTGAGAAAGATTGGAGGTGTCAGGCACTGCCTGACCTGAAGCAAGAACATAAACAGGAAGACCCAGAAAAGGTAACCCAAAACAAAGGGCATCCTGATTCCTCACCCCACACAGCGGAGGACAGTAAGGCAAAGGTGAGCCACAAATGGAAAGAAGTCTGTGCTTGAGGCAACAGGTGACCCCCCTGCTCCTTGTCTACCTCAGCTCTTCAGGTGCTCCTGCACAACAGGTATGAGGCTCTGGAGGTGGAAGGCCTGTCAATGGATGGTGAAGCTGAGGGACCATCTGCACTGGAGGTGTCACTGGGGTCAGAGAGGACTACCTGTTGTATCAAGACTGCCTCCACAGGGAAGAGAAGAAGGGTAGTAGTTATAGGCCACTCCCATCTGAAGGGGACAGAAGGTCCAATATGCTGGGCTGACCCTGCTCTGAGGGAAGTATGCTGCCTCCCTGGAGCCCGGGTTAAAGACGTCGCTAGGAAACTTCCTAGCCTAGTATGGCCCATGGACTACTATCCTTTACTCCTCTTCCATGTGGCTGGTGATGAAACTGAAACACAGAGTCCACGGTTGATCAAGAGGGATTTCAGGACCCTGGGACAGGTGGTAAGAAGATCTGAGGCACAGGTAATCTTTTCATCCATCCTTCCAGGTGTGAGCAGAGACACTGGAAGAAGCAAGTGCATTAAGTCGATTAATATGTGGCTCCATGGCTGGTGTCATCGCCACAATTTTGGCTTTTTTGATTATGGGATGGGCCACATGGCACCAGGCCTACTGGCACCAGATAGAACTTGTCTTTCTCAGAGGGGAACGTGGGTCTTAGCACAACAGCTAGCAGGGCTTGTTGACAGGGCTTTAAACTAGATTTGAAGGGGGAGGGGGGTAATATCAAGAATGATAAAGATATGCTGGAAGTACCTGAAGCATAGAAGAAAGGAATTCCAGCTGCTCCAGCCAGGAAGTCAGATTCATCTGGGGCCCAACTTAAATGCCTCTACACTAATGCATGCAGCATGGGGAATAAGCAAGAGGAGTGTGTGCACCTGTTGGGATATGATCTTATTGGCATCACAGAGACGTGGTGGGATGACTCCTATGACTGGAGTGTCAGAATAGAAGGGTACAGGCTCTTGAGGAAGGATAGGCAGGGGAGAATAATAGAATGGTTAGGGTTGGAAGGGACCTTAAAGATCATCTAGTTCCAACCCCCCTGCCATGGGCAGGGAAATCCTCCACTACACCAGGTTGCCCAAAGCCTCATCCAACCTGGCCTTGAACATCTCCAGGGATGGGGCATCCGCAACTTCTCTGGGCAGCCTGTTCCAGTACCTCACCACCCTCAATGTAAAGAATTTCTTTCTTATATCTAACCTAAATCTGCCCTCTTTCAGTTTAAATCTGTTGCCCCTTGTCCTATCACTATGCACCCTTGTAAAAAGTCCCTCTCCAGCTTTCCTGTAGGCATCCTTTAGGTACTGGAAAGCTGCAATAAGATCACCCCGCAGCCTTCTCTTCTCCAGGCTGAACAGCCCCAACTCTCTCAGCCTGTCTTCATAGCACAGGTGCTCCAGCCCTCAGATCATCTTCGTGGCCCTCCTCTGGACTCGTTGCAGTAGCTCCATGTCCTTCTTGTATTGGGGACTCCAGAGCTGAACACAGTATTCCAGGTGGGGTCTCACGAGAGCTGAGTAGAAGGGCAGAATCACTTCCTTTGACCTGCTGGCCATGCTCCTTTTGATACAGCCCAGGATACGGTTGGCTTTCTGGGCTGCCAGCGCACATTGCTGGCTCATGTTGAGCTTGTCATCCACCAGCACTCCCAAGTCCTTTTCCTCAGGGCTGCTCTCAATCCGTTCTCCACCCTGCCTGTACTTGTGCATGGGATTGCCCTGACCCACGTGCAGGACCTTGCACTTGGCCTTGTTGAACTTCATGAGGTTCTCACAGGCCCACCTCTCCAGCCTGTCAAGGTCCCTCTGGATGGCATCCCTTCCCTCCAGCGTGCCCACAACACCACACAACTTGGTGTCATCTGCAAACTTGCGGAGGGTGCACTTGATCCCACTGTCCATGTCTCCAACGAAGATGTTAAATAGCACTGGCCCCAGTACTGACCCCTGAGGAACACCACTCGTCACTGGCCTCCACCTGGACATTAAACCGTTGACCATAACTCTTTGAGTGCGACCATCTAGCCAATTCCTTATCCACCGAGTGGTCCATCCATCAAAATCATGTCTTTCCAGTTTAGAGACAAGGATGTTGTGTGGGACAGTATCAAATGCTTTGGACAAGTCCAGGTAGACAATGTCACTTGCTCTTCCCCTATCCATCAATGCTGTAACCTCATCATAGAAGGCCACCAAATTAGTCAGGCAGGATTTGCCCTTAGTGAAGCCGTGTTGGCTGTCACCAATCACCTCCTTGTTTTCTATGTGCCTTAGCATAGTCGCCAGGAGGATCTGCTCCATGATCTTGCTGGGCACAGAGGTGAGACTGACTGGCCTGTAGTTCCCTGGGTCTTCTTTTTTCCCCTTTGTAAGGATGGGGGCTGTGTTACCTCTTTTCCAGTCTTTGGGAACCTCACCAGATTGCCATGACTTCTGAAATATGATTGTTAGTGGCTTAGCAACTTCATCTGCCAGTGATGTGCGGAAACAGACTCCACAACTTGGAAAGTTGTAAAGTAGGTATGTTTATTGCAGCGCTGGGTGCATGGGGGATAGCTCCACCACAAACGTGCACGCCCGTGTAGTGGTTTTAGGCTGATCCAGCAACTAAAACTCACACAGTCTCTCCTTCTCCAGTAAAGTAGAGAGGAGAGAAAAAAAAACCAAAGGGACTGAGGGTTGAGACAAGAACAGAGGGAGCACCCACCAACCATGGTCCTGGGCAAAACAGGCAGAGCTTTTCTCAAAGCAAAACAGTTTATTAATGATTACTTAGAAGGACAAAGGGAAACAAAAACCGATTACTTGAGAGGACAGAAAGAAACAAAACCAGGTCTTAAAACCGACACCTTTCCCCCCCCCCCCTTTCCTTTTCCTCCCGGCTCTACCTCCTCCCCCCAGCAGCACAGGGGGCAGAGACTGGGGGATGCAGGTCAGTTCATTCCGTGCTGTTACTGCTGCTTCTTTCTTAAAGGAGAAGGAGTCCTTACACCCTTTTCCCCTGCTCCAATGGATCCCCTACCCACGAGGAAAAATCCACAAACTTCTCCAACGTGAGTCCAGCCCACTGGAAACAATCCTTCCCCACAGATTGCTCCGGTGTGGGCTTTACCACAGTCTCGGGTACTTAGGGAGCTGTAGCCACTCGCTCTGGTGTGGGTTGTCACGAAGACTCCAGATGCCGCTCTGCCTCGTTGTGCACCCCAACATGACCATCCTCAGGCTCAGGCATCTTCTCCCCACAGGCTGCGAGTGGGTCTCTGCTCCACCGAGGCCGTCCTGGTTGCAGGGGGGCAGCCTGCTATCTCACCATCAGCTGCAGGGGAAACTCGGCTCCGGCACACCTCCTCCCGCTCCATCCTCACTGACCTGGTGTCGATGCAGCTGTTTATCTCAGATCTCAGTCCTCTCCAGGTGACCTCAGCCCAGTGGGCACCCCGGGAGTGGGGTGCCCCCGAGTTCCCCAGCTGGCTCCGTGGGCGGCGCCGGCCCGATGCAGGCAGCTGCCCGTCCGGGAGCCAGGGAGTGGGGGCAGTGCCCCCCTCCCTTCTCTGCTCGATCCTGGGCGAAGCACCTTTTCCGGTCCCTTTGTCCTGACTTAAATAGGGCAATTCGCAGAGGCACCCTATTAGCTCAATCCCGAGGGGGATGGCAGTCTGATCTGGTGGCCGGAACCAAACCTAACCTGGTTCCAAAACCGGGGAGGTCGCAGGGAGCAAAACCCCTCTCCTGCCACCAGAACCACCCCCCCCTCCGCATCAAACCATGACAACCCGCTGTAGCAGTTTTTCTTGTATTTATACAGACATACTCATCACCCCCTCCCCTAAAAGGGCAGTCTCTCCCAGGAGATCATTTCCATAGCCCCTGCCTCAGGATCCACCTCAGGCTCCTCCTTGACATGCCTCCTGGTGGTCGTGGGCAGGGGTCTTTGGGATGAAGGCCGTAGGTCTTCCTCGCTGTGTGTTTTCACTTCTTCCCTAAAACTCTTGTTTTGGCTGGGCCTGTAGAGCCAAACCGTTTCCCTGGCCTTGAGTGGACACCTGGTTGTCTCCTACTTGTTATTGCTTGAAGACAAATGTTAGTTCTCGTTAGTCCTTATCTCTCCTCTTTGTCTGTTTTTCTCCCTATGGGTCACGAGTTACAACCTTGCCATCATTTATTTTGTCTCTCTTAGTGGCCTTCTTTTCGGGTAGTTAGTGTTTCAAAGCAGGGATTAGTATTTGATAACTTCTAGCAATTCACAGAGCTATTTCACAGAGCTCTGTATTTCCCCGAGTCTTATGCCTATTCTTATACCTATCCATAGAAATAATAGCTAATATAGTCTTATGTAGTCTTATGCCTACTCCTATACCTATCCCCCTATCAGTCCCCCCTTTTCTATTAAATCAAGTAAATTCTTTTACTTGCCTAAGTGTCACGATTGATATAATGCTTTGTGCATTGAAGATACCCTTCGAAACACACACCAAATCCATACGTACAGCAGTGTTAGTAACAGCATCAAGGCAGCTGTAGCTATTAACAGTATTATAACAGGATGTATTAGATGATTGAAAAATCCTGACCATCCAAAAAGTGCTTCCCACCATTTATGTTCTCCATCCTTCTCTACTCTCTTTTTACAATTTTCTTTATCTTGTTTGCATCATAATGAACTGTCCCCAGAGTTTTCTGTCCGCTCTTTCTAATTTGCCCAGTATTTGCATTAAACCAGGATGCTGTAGCAATTTCTTTATTGAAGTTAGATTTGTTCCTATAGGTGTGGGTATTAACTCGTAGATCAATGTATAGTCTGATTTTAGAATATGATGGGATGTGACGGGAGCAGAATAGTGGAAGTCGCATCCCGTGATGCGAGTAAAATTACAGATGCAGAAGTTTGAATGATTTTTAGTGCCTACTTCCGTTTCTTCTACAAATATGGAGCTACATTTTGTTCGTAGACATGCACAACCTTTCCCTGCGTATATTATGATTGTCTTTGAGCCAACATCAGGGCGAATTTCAAAATGACACACCTTTTGATCAGTATCAAGACATATCTTGTGCTCATAGGGTATTACTTTCACTTAGAAATCCTTGTTGTTCTCACACAGTGCAGGATTTTAGAGCTACTGTTTGTCATCTGTCTCTTACCCTTTGGGCCCATGTTCTATGTTCGAGAGGATAAAGCAGGGTTCTGTCATGGTATATCCCTAAAGCTATAATGGGATGGATCACAGTTAGAACATTACAAATGGTTAGTACAAAGGCTGTAACTGTGTGCATGGTGGGGTTACAAGTAAAATTTACCATATTCCACCAGGATTGAAGCTCTCTTTCTTTACTTGTGGCACCATCCCAGACTACCTTTCGGATTTCAGTGGGAAATATCCCTTCTTCTCCTTCTCTTATAATAGAGGCGATACTATAGTATCCGATTGCATCCATAGTTGGGCCTGAACACAACTCAGGGCTAGTGAGATATTGGCTTGTAGCCTGTCGATCACATCTACAATTATATTGTGGTCTCTTATGTTTGTTTGTTCCCAATCTGGTAAGATTTGTGATGCTAACCACTGGTGAGCTCCTAAAGTCAGTAGCGAGGATTGTAAGGGCCATTGCAGTTTTGACAGATCTGTAGTGACAGCGGCCAGCTTGTTCATTATCACTTCTGAGTCTATGGTACTCAGAACTCCCAACCCTGTTCCTAATAGCCTCGTCAGTTCTCTTGTTTTTTGTCTTTGAGAAATACCTTTCCTCTTTCTTAGCCAAGTAGCCCATCCTTCATAAAAGGTTTGTAAGAAAGGAGAACACAGCGGTTGGATTTCTGATACATTAATCTGCATTGATAACTCAACCCTTTTGAGAGACCATTCTGGGTTGAATAACACTTGCTGCTGTCCTATGTTTCTTATTACATATGGACCAATTTCATAAATTTTGGGTTCTAGCTTAGGTACTGGCATAGGTCGTGTGGTAGACATATCTCTTTACGATGTGTAACTATCGCAGCGGGCATTGTTGTAACTGGCCCAGCGTTTATTTTAAATTTAAATGAAAGTCCAATAGCACTATTGGCTCAGAGACAAGCCACTTCAGTGGTTTGCACTAGTGCGAAATTATGCCAACAATCTAATTCTTTAGAAGCACATTATTTGTGGGAGTAATTGAGATAGTAATTTTAGTAATTTGGGATGCCTTTTTATGGGTGGGGCGATTAATAATTTGGCATCCCACTTTGATTTTTTCTTTCCCTACATTTCCCTGAAGTTGGTGAATTCCCTTTGTATCCTTACTCTATTCCACCCCTGAATTATAATTATGACTGTGAGAAAAGTAATTTCCCTGGTTGGACTTGCGTGACCTTCCATGGATATCTATGGACTTTTTAATCTGGTGTGATGAATCCAGGCATTCTGCTCCTTGATCTTGATTGCTGTGTAGGAGGTGAGGAGTACTTGGAATGGTCCTTCCCACTGTGGTTCCAAAGTTGTTCCTGCAAGAGACTTGACATATACAAAATCTCCAGGTTGTATATTATGTACAGGTCCATCTAGACCTCTGCTCCGAGTTCCAAATACGTGTTTTTCAATTTCTCTGAGTTGTTTGCTTAATGCCACCATATAGGAAGTCATAATTTCTTCACCAATTTGTGAAGACACCCCCTTTTGTACTCCATAAGGCCGCCCATATAAAATCTCAAATGGGCTCAGCCCTTCTTTTGCTCTGGATTTGGTTCGTATTCATAAAATTGCCAGAGGCAGAGATTGGGGCCAAGCCAAATTAGTTTCCTGTCCCAATTTAACAATTTGTTGTTTAATCAAATGATTCATTTTCTCTACTTGGCCACTCAGTTGTGGCCGATATGGAGTATGTAATTGCCAATCTATTCCTAGATGGTGACTAATTTGTTGCACTACCTTAGAGATGAAGTGTGGTTCCTCTGTCTGAGAATATTACTGCTGGGACTCCAAACCTGGGTATTATTTCTTGGAGTAATGCTTTGGTTATTTCTCGAGCTTTAGCTGTTCTACATGGAAAGGTTTCTGGCCAGCCTGAAAAGGTATCAGTTAGTACAAGCAAATATTGATACCCCCCCTTTTCTAGGAAGTTCCGAGAAATCAATTTGCCAATGTTGTCCTGGAGCATTCCCTTTCCCAATTTGGCCCATTTCTGGTTGTGCAATGGTCTTTGGACTAGTCTGGAGGCAGAGATCACATTGCTGAGTTACTTGTCTGACAGCGGTATATAGATTTTGAGCCACTATATTTTTGATAAGATATTTGTATAATGCTTCCACCCCACAATGGCCTTTCTTGTGTTCTTCTCGGGCTAATGGCCAAACCATATAAGAAGGAACTGTAAGTTTTTGTGTGGTGTCATGGCCCACCCATCCTCATTATATGATCCTTCTAGATCTGTAATGAGTTTACGGTCATCTTTTGTATATTCTGGCTTACTTTCTAAAGATATACATCCATTGGGGATTAGTGCCCCTTCTACCTTTATCTCTTTTCTAGCAGCCTGTTTTGCCTCTCTATCCACCAGTTCATTCCCTCTTTCCAATTCTGTGCTCACCTTCTGGTGTGCCGATGTGCATAGTTGCCACTCTTTCAGGAAGTTGTACTGCATTGCGGAAGCGGGATTTGGAGACCCCAGAGACGACTCAATATGAGTTAGCTGCAGGAATCTCGTTTATTGCGCAGTTCTTATTGCTTATATAGACAACTTTTGTCAGTCATCTTGAGACCACACCTTTTCTACAGCATTATTGGATGATACATATGCTTGTCGTGTTTAACAGGCTATTTCAAAAAACACCCGCCTAGCGAAGCTCTGCTCTAAGCAAACACTACTCCCTTATCATACAGCATAGTTTTCTTATCCTTAACTTCAAGGGCATTCCGCCCCTGAGGCCTAACTTCCCAGCTCCCGTCTTTATTCACACAGGGTTTTCTTCGTGCAGTCTCTTCAAAGATCCACACTCCAACAAATTCCCCCTTTCTTTTCTTGCACGAATAAAGCCCTGTGTAGGAGGCTGGCAATTCCAGTTACTAGCATATTGTTTTGGTACAGCCTTGCAAAAGCAGTTTCTAGCATACTACTTCCCTTTCCGAGGGCTTTACTATTTCCACTATACCCATGATTCCGCTGAGCAGGAGGGTGTCAATCGGCAGGGTCGTCACGGAGAAGGGAGGCAGGCACAGCACCTTCAGGGCGTCCCCTGTTTATCCACACAGTGTGCTCTGCAGCCTCCCTCAGCTCCGCTCTGAGCCATCTCTTTTCACCCTCAGCAGAGTCTATGACAAAGGTACTGACACGGCGTTGCTGCACGCGTGGCCAGTGCGTGCAACAAGGCCGCCAGGTATGTGCTCTGCCGGCTAACAGCGGTTTTTGCGAATCGCAACATGTTGTTCAATAACAATCCTCCTAGCTTCTCTTTTCAAAGTTACGTGCTCACAACTAAGTCCAGTTAGTAATTCTTTGTCATTAATTTGGTACCAGTTAATTCTTTTCCTTCCAGTAGCTACGGGTGGAATCCATACACCTTCCGATCGGAGAAAACACACAAAGCATATATACAAGCAACTTTCACACACGTAATATACCAAACAATAAGGAAACATAAAATCAGTTTACAAATCCTGCTGTTGACAGGTGTTGTCAGCAGAAACATCAACATCAGTCCGCCGGTCAGGCCTAACCTGTGAAGGTTTGGTCCACCGGGCGGGTACCCACAGCAGTCCTGTTGGAGTAAGCACACACATATAACCTCGACCCATATATTTCACTTCAGCGGGTCCTTCCCACAACCCGGTTTTTGGATTTCGATATTTTACCCAGTCTTCTAACTGTGGCGTGGTCGCTACTGGTCCGATGTGCTTCTGCACCGGGGATACATCATCATTTCCAAAGACGCAGAGATAATTGATAACAAATAATGCTCTCCACATTTTTTCTATAGGATCATTGATTCCTGTCATTTTGTCTAGATAACCTTTCAACACCTGATGAGCCCTTTCAACAATAGCCTGACCAGTGGGCACATTTGCAATTCCTGTTTTATGCGCAACACCCCACTGTTGAAGGAACTTGCGTAGTTTCTCGCTTTTATAAGCAGGGCCATTATCTGTTTTTATCTGCTCTGGCACTCCCATTATCGCGAAGCATCCAGTTAGGTGTTTTATGACATGTCGTGTCTTTTCCCCCGGCAGCGGGGTCACCCATACCATTTTACTGAATGTATCAATGGTGACATGCACATATTTCAATCTGCCGAACATACTGATGTGGGTGACATCCATTTGCCATATTTCTAGGGCTTTCAACCCTCGGGGATTGACTCCTATTCCCAATCCCGGACCAATATTACTACAAGTAGGACAGGCACGCACTATACCTTTGGCCTCCTCTAGTGTGATTTTGAACTGCCTAAACAATCCTTTTGCGTTTTGGTGGAAGCATTCATGTGCTTGTCGTGCCAGCTGGAAATCATTTAAGGGCACTTTTTGTCCTACTGATACCAATTGATCCGCTCTCTCATTTCCTTCCCCTAGTCCAACAGGCCATTGATGGCTGCGTACATGAATTACACAATATTCAGCTGATCTTTGGTTTAATGCTGCCCTCAATTCACACAACAGTGAAAACAGTCTCTTATTTTGCACCTCTCTGATCTCTGCGATTTCTATTCGCTCCATAATTCCTACGACGTACAAGGAATCTGAAACAATGTTAACTGGCACCGTCATCCAGTTCTTCACTGCCCACACTACCGCCCACAGTTCTAGTGTTTGCAGGGAATCCTGGAGGGTGCCAATTAGCACGTGAGTTTTCCATTTCTCCCCTTCTCTCCATACAACTCCCGCCTTATGAGAAATCTTTCCTGCGTCCGTATACGCTGTCACAGCCTCGGCAAGAGGCTGCTTTCTAAATTTATCCCGTTGTATCCAAGTTTGAGTCCCAATCCAAGACAAAATCCTTGATTTAATATTTCCTACTAGCACCTGTCCCACAAAACCCATTAAACTAATTTTCAGTGGCTCGGAATTTGCTAAATACCACTCCAATTCCTCTCGCTTTAATGGCAAAAATATGCTTTCCGGCTCCTTTCCTAAAATCTCCCATAACCTTTTTCTGCCTTTTCGGATTACACGGCTAACCATTTCTACCCTTGTTTCTACTGTTTTCTGAGGCTGTAATGATATAAAAACCCATTCCAGTACCCCAACACTCTCCCCGTTTTTGTTCTTTGGCTGGGTAAGGGCCCCTAGTACAGAATGCTTGATGTTCACGATCGTAAGGTCAACAGGAAGTTCCGGATTTAGGCGCTCAACTGAGCGGCAAGTGATTTCTTGGCTAAGTCGTTGTTGCAACTGCTTTTGCTGTTCTGTTAGTGTAATACTTGCAGATGGGTCTGTGCCTGTTAACAGGGTCCGCAGGGGTAAGAGTTCATCATTGGTGAAACCTACTACTGGCCGCAACCACTGCAAATCACCCATCAGCTTTTGAGCGTCCTGCAGGGTGCGGATTTTTATGTGCAATTGCAGTTTTTGCGGCATGATGTGACTGTTAGTGATGAGCCATCCAAGGTATTTCCATGGCGAGCTTTGTTGAATCTTTTCTGGAGCTATACATAGATCTTTATCTTGTAAGGTTTTGTGGAGCCATTGGAGGTCTGTTTGAATTAACGGCATTTCTTGAGCAATTAAGATATCATCCATATAATGATAGATAAATGCTTTTGGATAGCGATGTCGAACAGGTTTCAGTGCCTCAGCTACATAGAGTTGGCATATTGCCGGACTATTTTTCATTCCTTGTGGCAGAACTACCCATTGATACCTCTTTGCTGGTTCTTGCTTATTGATAGCTGGAACGGTGAAGGCAAATTTTTCTGAATCTGCTGGGTGTAAAGGGATAGTGAAAAAACAATCTTTTAAATCAATAATAGTTAAGGGCCAGTCCCTAGGCAACATTGAAGGTGATGGTAATCCAGGTTGTAGAGCTCCCATAGCCCGCATTTTTTCATTGACGGCTCGCAAATCATGTAGTAAACGATATTTTCCTGATTTTTTGGGAATGACAAAAATGGGCGTATTCCAAGGACTAATGGATGGTACAATATGTCCCGCACGCAGTTGCTCATCAATTAACTCGTGCGCCTTTTGCAGCCTGTCATGCTTCAGCGGCCACTGATTGATCCACACAGGAGTTTCATTTAGCCAAGTAAGTTTTATTGTGGCCGGCTGCCCTCCAGCGGCCGCTGCTGAAAAACCAAATCAGGAGATACAAGCATGACGCCGAGCTGATCTAGCACATCTCTCCCAATTAGTGCATTAACGCCAACTGGCAATGGCATGACAGTAGCAAATACATGTCCTGTTTTTCCATCAATGCTGATGGTGATTCTTTGACTGCTTGTCAATACTTTCGCTGTTCCGCCTACACCTTCGACAGCATCTTTTGCTTCGGTAGCAGGCCAATGACTTGGCCAGTTATGAATGTTAAAAATGGTTAGGTCAGCCCCGGAATCTAACAGCACTGGCATTGTTATTACCTCCAACCCATTATCTATTAAGGCATTGACAACTGGCCGCTTATTCATCCGCAGGGTGAGCAGGGCCAACCCACCAGTAGAGCCAAAACCCTGGTCACCCCTTAGCTGTGTAATACCTTGAGCCATGTCTTGCATCAAATTTTCTAGGGGAACAAGTTGGGCAATTTTACTCCCTTTTGGAATGATCATGGGTGGCTGCATAGCGTATACTACAACTTGAATATTTCCAGTATAATCCGCATCTATTAGTCCTGGAAGAACAACCAATCCTCGTAGGCCAGCGGACGATCGGCCCAACAATAAAGCGCCCTTGGGTTGACCACAAACAATTATTGGCCTATTTGTGGTGGTAGGAATACGCTGGGGCTGCTGTGACGTTAGGATGACCTCTACTGCTGTTGCCAGGTCCAGCCCGAGGCTCCCTCTGGTGGCCGGTTGTAGATTACTGGGGCAGCTATTTGTGTCGGAGCGCGGCTGCTTTTCGCGCTGTTCCACCCGTTTCCCGGCCGTCGACAAGCTACAGTAGCATGAGTGCCCACATTGCAAATGTCACACCACACAGCTCCAGCTCGGCAGCGCGCTCGCCGATGTCCTAATTTTCCACAACGAAAACATCTATCAGTGCTCCCTCTTTTTTCATTATTCTGGGCTTTTTCTGTTAAGGGCTTTAAGGCGGCGGCTAATGCTTGTGTGTGTTTTTCCATCGCAGTATTGACTGCTTCCACCACAAATGCACTTTGCTGCGCTGCATGTTGAGCTTCAGGAGCTCGCGCCACTCGCTCGAGCATCTCTACAGAGGTGTCTCTCGGGAGATTGACTAAAATATTTTTTGTTTTCACGTTGGAATTCTCAAATGCAAAAGTTTTTAAAAGGGTAGTTTTCATTGCATCTGGGAGTTCTGGTGCATTTTCTAGCGCTGCTACTAGTCTGTCGATGAATGCAGGAAAAGATTCCGTTAGCCCTTGTTTGATGGTGGTATAATTCGGTGTCTTGGGCGATGTTTGCACTAAGGTGAAGGCAATTCTGGCAGCTTCCATGGACGCTTTATGAAATTCAAAAGGAAAGGCCACTTGAGCATCTTTTGTGGCATACGGGCCCGTTCCCATTAGCATGTCTACTTGTATATTGAACAGAGGATCACCTTGTTGTCGCGGTTGTTCTGCTATTTTTCGACATTCATTTCTCCATAATTTGTCCCACATGATGCCTTCCGAAGGTTTCAAAATAAGTCGAGCAATGCTTTTTAGATCTTCCGGGATCATAATGTGCGACCCCCACAAATAATTTAAAACTTGCTTGGTGGGTTCCGAATGCAATCCGTACTCGGTCACTGTATTCCTTAATTGCATTAATAACTTCCAGTCAAATGGGGTATGTTGAGCGCCCGGTTGTCCATTCGGCGCCTGCACTGCCACAACAGGAAATGCCATCGTTCCATGTAACTCGGCAGCTGCTTGCCAGTCCCCTTGAAGGAGCGCATCTTTAACTACCGCTGTCCACTGGGTGGAACCCACCGGCTGCACACGCAAACCTTTTCCTACAATTCGCCTTTCTTCCTCCGATCCACAAGGTGGCGTAGTTGGTTTAGTTTTCTGAGACCTCACGTTTCTTTGCCTAATTAACTCTTCCGCTATCTTTACTCGGCGATTAACACCCCCCTCTTCTTCTTGGTCCTCTTCAGAACTACTTTCAGTTTCTGAAGGGATCTCCGATCGCGGTTGATGCGGCCGACAGAAAGCCCCCCCTTCTTCCGGGGACGGCCCACCCTCCACTTCCTCCTTGGGCGGAGCGCTAGGCTCTGCGGGCCTTTCCGGGGGCGGAGGCAATGGACTAGGAGGCCTGCTTACATTTTTTGTAAATCCTTTTATGGGCACCACCGCTGCGGCAGGAGCTGATTGGGGCGGTGAAAAAATTGTTGAGGCTGTTGCCGCCCCCAACTGCTGTGCAGCGCACTCTGACTCGCCGGCGTTTAGATGCCGAAGGGCTGCGGCAGCCACCGCTTGTTCCACGTGATACCTTTTTAAACAATTAGTCACTTCCCTCCATGGGCTTTGCAGTTTTTTAGCCGTCTTATCCCCATCTGTTACTAAGTCCCATAGATCATTTCCATACTGACGCCATTCAGCAACGTCAAAATAGGTGTTTGGGTCTTTAAAATGTCCTTTAGCATATCCCACCGCAACTAAGGAGGCTAATATCCTTTTCCCCAGCTTTAATCCACGCTTCTCTAAGAAGCTTTCTAATAATGATAATGCAATGTCCCGTTCCATCGTCTTACCGTGACAATGAATGCTCCCTGGCTTTCCTGTATAAACCGTCTGAAATCACTCGTCCTTCTTTCTGCGAAATTAGCACACTCGTTCAAAACAAGTATAGGGTCCCGAACGTGAGGTTAGCTCATTCTCCGAGAATATCCCGAACGTGAGGTTAGCTCATTCTTCGGGAATGTGCCGAACGTGAGCTTGGCTCATTCTCCGGCGCGACAGTGGATCCACTCCGGCTTTCCTCTATAGGCCGCCTGTAGTCGCTCGTCCTTCCTTCCGCGGGACACTCGTTCAAAACAAGTAATGAAATATTCCGAACGTGAGTTTAGCTCATTCTCCGGAATGTCCCGAACGTGAGTCCAGCTCATTCTCCGGGGCCGTGGCTTGCCCCACGTTGGGCGCCACTGCGGAAGCGGGATTTGAAGACCCCAGAGACAACTCAATATGAGTTAGCTGCAGGAATCTCGTTTATTGCGCAGTTCTTATTGCTTATATAGACAACTTTTGTCAGTCATCTTGAGACCACACCTTTTCTACAGCATTATTGGATGATACATATGCTTGTCGTGTTTAACAGGCTATTTCAAAAACACCCGCCTAGCGAAGCTCTGCTCTAAGCAAACACTACTCCCTTATCATACAACATAGTTTTCTTATCCTTAACTTCAAGGGCATTCCGCCCCTGAGGCCTAACTTCCCAGCTCCCGTCTTTATTCACACAGGGTTTTCTTCGTGCAGTCTCTTCAAAGATCCACACTCCAACACTGCATTAAAAGTTTTAAAGTCTCTCTGCATGCTTGATAGCTTTTCCTTCAGCTCTTTCTAGAGCTCGAGTCAGGGTTATGATTTCAGCTTTCTGTGCCAAGGTGTCAGTTGGTAATGGTCGCATTCCACTCATAACATAACTGCTTCCGTCTGTGAACCAGTGTTCTACCCCCTTCATGGGGGCATCTTTGGAGTCAGCGCGGCTGGAGTGCGTCGCCTCAATTGTTTCGAGAAAGTCACGATTCACTCGTTCTCCAGTGTTCCCACTGAGAAATCAAGCTGGGTTAACAATGTTAGTAGTCATAATTTCAACATCATCCTGTTCGGTCATGATGGCTCGATACCTCAGGAACCTCTGCGGGAGAGCCAATGTCCCCCTTTTGCTTCAAGGACTGTGGACACCGTGTGGGACATGAAAACAGTCATTTTCTGGCCTAAGGTAAACTTCTGGACCTCTTGAATATTCAGGATGACTGCTGCCACTGCCCTCAGGCAACTGGGCCATCCTTTTGCGGCAACATCCAGTTGTTTGGAAAAGTACGCCACAGCTCGTCTGCATGGTCCCAGGTTCCATGCCAGTATCTCTAATGCTATTCTCTGAGAAAAATGGTTTACTCACATCAGGAAGTCCCAATGCTGGTGCTGACATCAGGGCCTTTTTCAGCTGGTGGAATGCTCCGTATGCCATTGGAGGTATTTTTGGCTGGATGTTACTAAAGAATACAGCGGTTTAACAAGCAAGCCATAGTTGTATATCCAGAGCCGACACCACCCCATCATTCCTAAGAAAGTTCATAGCTCTTTCACAGTCTGTGGTTGGGGGATCTGGCATATGGCTTCTTTCCAGGCTTGACCCAGGAAACGCTGACCAGCACTGATTTCATACCCAAGATATGTAACTTGTTGCAATGTTATTTGTGCCTTTCTCTGAGAAACCCGGTACCCCTGGAGCCCAAGAAAATTTAGTAAACTTACAGTCCAGATGACACAGGATTCTCTGGTCTTAGTGGCGGTAAGGAGGTCGTCTACATATTGTAATACTTTTCTTTCTTCTTGTGGTGGTTCCCATGACTCTAGGTCTTTTGCTGGCTGGTTTCTGAAAATCGTAGAGCTGTTCTTAAAACCTTGTAGCAACACCGTCCAGGTGAGCTGGGTCTTTCGACCACTCTTGGGATTTTCCCATTCAAAAGTAAAGATTTTCTGACTGGCTTCATGGAGAGGGAGGCAAAGAAGGCATCTTTTAAATCTAAAACTGTAAACCAAGTCAAATCAGGAGTCAGAGTGGTTAACAGGGTATATGGATTAGCAACCACAGGGTATTGATCCTCTGCTATTTTGTTTCTATGATTGGACGAATCGCTTCCCTATCTTCCTTTTTAGTGGGTATTGTTTAATTCTTACCACTCTGTGTTTGCTTTTCAAATTTATTACCACTGGCTGGGCATTTGTGGCACATCCTGGAACATCAGTTGCCCAAACTCCTGGACACACCCGGTCAGTGATTTCCATGTCGATTTTTCCTTCTGTGGGAATATTAACTAAAAGCAAGCTCATTATTTGTACATACTGATGATCATTTACCTCCAGAGTAATTTCACCTTTTTTTTAATTTTATTGTAGCTTCCAATTGTTCTAATAGATCTCTTCCCAAAAGGGCTTTTGGGGAGTTTGGCATATACAAGAATTTATGAATGCTTACTTGCTTACCCAGTTTATATTTTAAAGGTTCAAAAAGTAAGCCTTTTCACTCTGGCCAGTTGCTCCTTTTACTACAATGTAATAATTTCCTAAAGGCATTAAGGCTTGATTTAAAACGGAATATGTTGCCACTGTATCTAGTAAAAATTCCATTTCCTTTTGTTCCTCGCCTAGCCTCATAGTGATCTTTTGCAAGATCCTCAGCAGCTTTTATGACTAATTGTTTCTTTGTCTCAGTTAACATTCTAGCAATAATTGCATATCATTCCAATTAGGGTTGTGCTGCTTTATTATGAATCTAAGATTTTGGGTGGTGCTTACTGTATCGCTGCGATATTCCTGAGCAGCTGTCTTCCATTCCCTTAAATCATTATAGGAAAATGGTACCTTAATTCTTATTGTCCCACTATCCGGTCCTACTACTTCCCGGAGGGGTGCCTGCAGAATTGTTGCTGTTGGCTGCTCTGCTGCCGCCGGCCGTTTTTTCTTAGTGCGGGAGGATATCGGGCTGTCTGGAGGAGTAGGGGTCTCATTTGAGTCCTCATTTTGCTCCTGAGACTGAGGGGAAGGCTTGAAAATATCAGTTAGATCTTGTTCTGTGCCCTGGCGGGTTTTACTTTTTCTAGTACACCTTTGTCCAATGCTGCAGGCTGAGCAGCAGCTTTTTCATTTGTTTTTGTTCTCCCTCTTGTTTTCTTTTTCTAATGCGAGGACTATAGGATCTCGTGGAGGCATTAGTCCGCAATCTCTCTGTCATTCAGGGTTATTTCGGAGAACAAAGAGCATATCTGCGTATTTAACTTTATCCCATTTTTCTTCCCTTCTTAGGAACAACACATTAATTGTAAAAGCGTGTCATAGTTTAGTGTTCCACCCTCACTGGGCCATTTAGCTTCATTTTCTAGCTTATAAAGCAGCCACCATTGGTTACAATATTTGATTAGTTTCTTTGTGTTCTCCGTGCCTCCTTGTCCCACTATATCTTTCCAGTGTGTTAATATACACCCCAAAGGGGATTTTTCATAAGGTGTACTTTTCCCTCCCCCCATTTCACTTACTTTCCCTTTACTCCATTCCTCCCTTTTAACTGCACCTTAATATTCTGTCTGATGCTCGTGTGAATAATAATACAATTTTTAGTTTGTCACTCGCTTTGTCCGTCTCCGGCTGTTTCCCTCATGGGAGAACTGAACCGCGGATTCAGACTCCGCACCGGCTTTGTGCACAATTACACGTCTCACCCACTCACGTGTACGCTTTTACAGTATCACACGCTTCACTCGTCTCCGGCCGCTCTCCTCACGGAGAACACGGGACCATGGATCAGAATGCCACACTTGCTCTGCAGCCAGGCTGCGTCTCACTCGCTTAAACACTCACTCAGTGATTAATCACACAATCACACATTGCAGGGCTAGCCCAGCAAACTTATACAAACATTAAAAGGCCTTATCACATGCGCTGATGTTAGATGATATAAACTTTGAATGGTATAAACTTTACGAAATACACCGTACCAGATTTTGCAAAAGATAACAGTATATAGAGATTTCAAATCGTCCCCATTGCTTTCTGACACCTCTCACCCTTTTCAGGGTGTAGGGCCAGGTGTGGCTGGAACGAAATTTCTTGTCTTGTTACTTACACAAAACACAGAACGATAGGAACAAGAGAACATATAACAGAGCAGATAACAGACAATTACCAATCCAGCTATTACCCCTCCTGCAGCTGCCAATATTCCATCAGCCATATGACTGTGAGGTTGCGCTACTTACCCACCCCTCTGTGTCAGACTCAGTGTTTGGGCACCCAAGTGAAATGCCAAAACGGCGCCTCGCCCTTCAGGGAAGTAGCGACAGCCTCTGAGTTTGCTCGATCTGCTCGCAAGATCGCTAGCGGCCTGCCAGTCCCTGGTTCTTGGTGGCCCAGTCTCCAGATCTGGATTCCAGCTCACCAGTCCCTGGTCTCAGTCTCTGGTTCTTGCTGGCACAGATTCCAGCTCACCAGTCTCTGATCCTCTAAGGCAGCAAGCTCCCCAGGGCCCTCCTTACCGCAGGGCACCCTGCCCTGCCCGGGGACAATGCTGCACGCCGGACGTCTCCGATTTACCAGCAGCCCCATACGCCGGACGTCTCCGGCCACTCGTACCCGAGCATACCGTTTGTCCGCGGCTCAGGAAGTCCTTGTCTGCCTCTGGGTAATTGGCTGAGGAGAGGAGGCTCCTCTGAGGAAAGTTCTTGGGGCGCGCCTAGGGGCGTCCGCTCCGCAGTCGGTTCCACAGTCGAGCAGAGAGTCTCCTGGCTGGCTCGCCAAAACTGATGTGCGGAAACAGACTCCACAACTTGGAAAGTTGTAAAGTAGGTATGTTTATTGCAGCGCTGGGTGCACGGGGGATTGCTCCACCACAAACGTGCACACCCGCTGTAGCAGTTTTTCTTTTATTTATACAGACATACTCATCACCCCCTCCCCCAAAAGGGCAGTCTCTCCCAGGAGATCATTTCCATAGCCCCTGCCTCAGGATCTGCCTCAGGCTCCTCCTTGACACGCCTTCCTGGTGGTCGTGGGCAGGGGTCTTTGGGATGAAGGCCGTAGGTCTTCCTCGCTGTGTGTTTTCATTTCTTCCCTAAAACTCTAAAACTCTTGTTTTGGCTGGGCCTGTAGAGCCAAACCGTTTCCCTGGCCTTGAGTGGACACCTGGTTGTCTCCTACTTGTTATTGCTTGAAGACAAATGTTAGTTCTCGTTAGTCCTTATCTCTCCTCTTTGTCTGTTTTTCTCCCTATGGGTCACGAGTTACAACCTTGCCATCATTTCTTTTGTCTCTCTGTCGTGGGTTATGTTGAACCGCCCCACACACAGCCGGTCACTCCCCCTCCCCCACCCCCAGGAATGAGGGAGAGAATTAAAGGATAAACGTGAAACCCGTGGGTTGAGATAAGAGTGATTTAATACAGATGATTTAATACAATGTAGGTGCTCACCACCCCTCGTATGCGAAGCCCGTCTCGTCCCGAAAACTGCAAATCCCGGACGAACGCGAGGCCCCGAAATAGAGAGGGAGAGAGAGAGAGAGAGAGAGAGAAAGAAAAAAAAAAAAAAAACAGCAGAGCAACAGCGCAGCAAGCGCAAAAGAGCAAAAGTGCAAAAAGAGCAAAAGCGCAAAAGCCCCTCTTCCCGGCTGACCCTCGCTTTTATACTGGGCATGACGCTGCATGATATTGAATACTAATTGGCCAGTTTGGCCCTCAGTCTTAAGTTCCACACAAATGACAAGGGGAATCGTGTCCCCCTTGTCCCAGCTATGCTCCCCCCTTATCCTGCCGTGTTTCTGTACTCCGCACACTGAAAAGTCCTTGGAGTTTCACTTCCAACCACAAACATCAGCTTGCTATCAACATTCTTCTCAGAGTGAGCCTCTGAGTGAAACCAAAACAGGGAGCTCTTCTGGCTGTTAAAAAAAAAACTCTGTCCCAGCTAAAACTGGGACACTCTCTTAGTGGCCTTCTTTTCGGGTAGTTAGTATTTCAAAGCAGGGATTAGTATTTGATAACTTCTAGCAATTCACAGAGCTATTTCACAGAGCTAAGTATTTCCCAGAGTCTTATGCCTATTCTTATACCTATCCATAGAAATAATAGCTAATATAGTCTTATGTAGTCTTATGCCTATTCCTATACCTATCCCCATATCACCAGTTCCCTCAGGACCTGTGAATGCACCTCATCAGGTCCCTTTATACTCTAGTCCCCCCTGGTCCTCATGGGGGACTTCAACCACCCTGATATCTGTTGGAAGGACAACACAGCAGGGCATAGGCAATCCAGGAGGTTCCTGGAATGCATGGATGATAACTTCCTTCTCCAAGTGGTAGAGGAACCAACGAGGAGAGGTGCTACGCTGGACCTTTTTCTCACCAACAATGAAGGGCTGGTGGGGAACGTGACGCTCAAGGACAGCCTTGGCTGCAGCGATCATGATATGGTAGAATTCAAGATACTTAGGGAAGCAAGGAGGGTGCATAGCAGGCTCACTACCCTGGATTTCAGGAAAGCAGGCTTTGGCCTGTTCAAGGATCTCCTCGCTAGAGTATAAAGGGATGAGGCCCTCGAGGGAAGAGGGCCCAAGAAAGCTAGTTAATATTTAAGGATCACCTCCTCCAAGCTCAGGAGCAGTGCATCCCAAGAAAGAGAAAGTCAGGTAGGAACACCATGAGGCCTGCATGGATGAACAAGGAGCTCCTGGACCAACTCGGGCACAAAAAGAAAGCCTATAGGGGGTGGAAGCAAGGACAGGTAGCCTGGGAAGAATACAGAGAAATTATCCGAGCAACCAGAGATGAGGTTAGGAAAGCCAAAGCCCTGATAGAGTTAAATCTGGCCAGGGACATCAAGGGCAACAAGAAAGGCTTCTATAGATATGTCAGTGATAAAAAGAGATCTAGGGAAAATGTACGTCCTCTCCAGAAGGAAACGGGGGACCTGGCCGCCCAGGATATGGAGAAGGCTGAGGTTCTCAACGACTTCTTTGCCTCAGTCTTCACTGGCAAGAGCTCTAGCGGCATGACCCAAGTCACGGAAGGCAAAGGCAGGGACTGGGAGAATGAAGAACCACCCACTGTAGGAGAAGATCAGGTTCGAGACCATCTAAAGAACCTGAAGGTGGACAAGTCCATGGGACCTGATGAGGTGCATCCGCGGGTCCTGAGGGAACTGGCAGATGAAGTTGTGTCATGGTTTGATGTGGAGGAGGGGGGTGGTTCTGGTGGCAGGAGAGGGGTTTTGCTCCCTGCGACCTCCCCGGTTTTGGAACCGGGTTAGGCTTAGTTCTGGCCACCAGATCAGACTGCCATCCCCCTTGGGGTTGAGCCAATAGGGCGCCTCTGCGAATTGCCCTATTTAAGTCAGGACAAAGGGAACTGGAAAAGGTGCTTCGCCCAGGATCGAGCAGAGAAGGGAGGAGGGCACTGCCCCCGCTCCCTGGCTCCCGGCTGGGCAGCTGCCTGCGTCGGGCCGGCGCCACCCACGGAGAATGGTGGCGGCGGAGCCAGCTAGGGAACTCGGGGGCACCCCACTCCCGGGGTGCCCACTGGGCTGAGTTCACCTGGAGAGGACTGAGATCTGAGAGAAACAGCTGCATCGACAGCAGGTCAGTGAGGATGGAGCGGGAGGAGGTGTGCCGGAGCCGAGTTTCCCCTGTGGCTGATGGTGAGATAGCAGGCGGCCCCCCTGCAACCAGGATGTCCTCGGTGGAGCAGAGACCCACTCGCAGCCCGTGGAGGGAAGATGCCTGAGCCTGAGGATGGTCGTGTTGGGGTGCACGACAAGGCAGAGAGGCATCTGGAGTCTGCGTGATGACCCACGCCGGAGCGAGTGGCTACAGCTCCCTAAGTATCCAAGACTGTGGTAAAGCCCACACCGGAGCAATCTGTGGGGAAGGATTGTTTCCAGTGGGCTGGACTCACACTGGAGAAGTTTGTGAATTTTTCCTCGTGGGTAGGGGATCCATTGGAGCAGGGGAAAAGGGTGTAAGGACTCCTTCTCCGTTAAGAAAGAAGCAGCAGTAACAGCATGGAATGAACTGACCTGCACTCCCCCAGTCCCTGCCCCCTGCGCTGCTGGGGGGAGGAGGTAGAGCCGAGAGGAAAAAGGAAAGGGGGGGGGAAGGTGTCGGTTTTAAGACCTGGTTTTGTTTCTTTCTGTCCTCTCGAGTAATCGGTTTTTGTTTCCCTTTGTCCTTCTAAGTAATCATTAATAAACTGTTTTGCTTTGAGAAAGCCCTGTCTGCTTTGCCCAGGACCATGGTTGGTGGGTGCTCCCTCTGTTCTTGTCTCAACCCTCAGTCCCTTTTTTTTTTCTCTCCTCTCTACTTTACTGGAGAAGGAGAGACTGTGCGGAGAAGGGATTTGGAGAAGTACTGAGACGACTCAATATGAGTTAGCTGCAGGAAGTCTCGTTTATTGCACAGTTCTTATTGCTTATATAGACAGTATTTGCCAATAATCCTGAGACCACACCTTTTCTACACCATTATTGGATGATACATACGCTTGTCATATTTAACAGCTTATTTCAAACAGATACCCGCCTAGCGAAGCTCTGCTCTAAGCAAACACTACTCCCTTATCATACAGCATAGTTTTCTTATCCTTAACTTCAAGGGCATTCTGCCCTTGAGGCCTAACTTTCGAGCTCCAGTCTTTATTTACACAGGGTTTTCTTCGTGCATTCTCTTCTGCACTCCGACAATTCCCCCTTTCTTTTCTTGCACGAAGAAAACCCTGCGCACAAGGCTGGCAACCCCAGTTACTAGCATGTTGTTTTGGTACAGCCTTGCAAAAGCAGTTTCTAGCATATTACTTCCCTTTCCGAGGGCTTTACTATTTCCGCTATATCCAAGATTCCACTGAGCAGGAGGGTGTCAGTCAGCAGGGTCATCGCAGAGAAGAGAGGCAGGCACGGCACCTTCAGGGTGTCCCCTGTTTATCCACACAGTGTGCTCTGCAGCCTCTTTCCGCTCCGCTCTGAGCCATCCCTTTTACACCCTCAACAGAGTCTACGAAAAAGGTACTGACACGGCGTTGCTGCACGCGTGGCCAGTGCGTGCAACAAGGCCGCCAGATATGTGCTCTGCTGGCCAACAGCGGATTTTTTAAGTTGTAACGTATTTCTCCTAGCTTCCTTTTTCAAAGTTACATGCTCACAACTAAGTCTAGTTTGTAATTCTTTGTCATTAATTCGGTACCAGTTAATGCTTCTCCTTCCAGTAGCTCACTTCTGATTGGAAAAAACACACAAAGCATATATACAAGCAACATATACAAACAACTTTCACACACGTAATATACTAAATCATAAGAAACATAAAGACAGTTTACATATCAATATACAATCCTCTACCACAATTCTCCCCGAATGCTCTCCAAGCCATTGCAACTGTTTGTGGATGGACTCACTATGGTCACTTAGATTAAAACAACACATGCCTTCAAATTCTTCACAGCTGTGTCTTTAAGCCAGAAGCAAAAATCAATAGCCACACGATTTTGTAAAATAGCGTGCCTAAGACTATTTTGGTCTAGTAGTAGCCGTTCCAAAATTTGAGTGGTGACACCTGCTTGTCCTTCTGACCAGCAGGCCAAATCCTCAATTTGCTTCAATGCCTGGGCTGCCGCCACTCCAGGCGCAACCATAGATGCAAAGACTGGCACTGCCACAGACCACAGTCACACCCCATCGCCGCAGCCAGACGCAGGACCTGCACCTGCCCCTGCTCGGCGCAATCGGCGCGGCACATTCAGCCATCGCCTACAACTAGGGCCAACACTGCCAGCTGGCCAAGACAGCAAGGCCCTCCACAAGCACTTGCCGGGATATCCCGCTACGCGCGGTCACCGCAAATCAGAAAAACACTGGGGATAACTCCTTGGCAGCATCGCCATTCCACAACAGCAAAATTTGCTGGCCTCGATCAAATGACGACCGGGCACCATAAGCGCCGAGGCTAATTTTCTGATTAGACTGTAATCCAATTTTTCCCAGGCTTGATCCGCAATATCCGTCTACCCTAAACACAAAACTTTTATATTGATCATTAGCTGGGGACACGTCTGTCCAGCTGCCATCTTTGAAGACGTTATAGGGATAATGCCATCCCAAGATTTGAGCAGCTTGGCTTTGGAGGCTTACTATGCTGGCGTACTTGTTGCTAAAAACAACACCTGTTTGTGTAACGTGGTTGTTGCTGGCACTACCTACAAATTTTTATCCTAATAAATTTAACTCTTGTGGGGAAATATACGGAAGACTGCCCCCTTTTTTTTTGTTTGTTTTTTGGTTTGGTTTTTTTTTGGTTTTTTTTTTGGCATTTGTTTTAATGTTAAATGAATTCATTCAATAACCGCTTGTCCCATAGGTGAATGAGGGATACTGGTAGTGTGAGTCACTCCCCAATCCTGTAAAAAGGCACCATACTGGATCACTGTCTGTCCCGATTTTCTTTGGTACTCCCATGGTTTTCTTCAGTGTGAGCAGTAGCAACAACAAAGGCAGAAAACATATCAACAGTTACATGCACATATTTAGATCGATTAAATGATGGAATATAAGTAATATCAGATTGCCATAATTCATTGGCACATAAACCTGTTGGATTTACTCCTGCTGGAGTATTTGAAGGCACAATACGTTGACGGTCAGGGCAGGCACGTACAATCTGCTGAGCTTGATCTGCTGTCTGACCTGACAGAGAGCATCATCTGCCACCAATTGACAAACTGTAGGACTATTCATCATTCCGTGAAGCAGTACAATCCAATGATATTGTTGCGTGGGTCGTTCATTGTTAAGCACTGGAACTGAAAAGGCAAATCTAGGACAATCTTTAGGGTGTGAATAAATAAAAAAAGTAAAAAGGTGAAATAACCCAATCTTTTAAATCAATCACCATCAAATGCTAACATTCTGGAATCATAGTAGGATTTGGTACACGCGGTTGTAATGCACCCATTGGTGAAATGATTGCATTAATAGCTCTTAAATCTTTTAGCATAAATCTCCATTTTCCTGATTTCTTTGGGATAACAAATATCGGAGTATTCTATGGGCTAGTGGAGGGAATTATATGTCCTAATTTGAGCTGTTCTTTGACTAATTTTTGAGCTCACTCCAGCCGCTCACCTTTTAATGGCCACTGATCGACCCAGACCGGCTTGCCTGTCAACCAGTCCAGCTTGAGTCGGGGCTGGACATCAGTGGCGTGTGCTAAAAATTTGAGGTTAGCCTCACATTCCAGTGATTCAACAAATCCCGACCTCATAATGTACATGGGACATCAAAAACATATGGTTTCAAAATAGCTTGTTTGTTACCTGGGCCTACTACTAACAAGGTCTGTGCACTCTGCTGTGGGATCTGTGTTCCATCTACTCTGATCACAGCTGCCAGGGCTTGTATCAGAGGCCAAGAAGGCGGCCAGTCAGGATTTTTCACTATAGATACATCAGCCCCTGTGTCAATTAGGCCAGAAAAGCCTTCCCATTAATGATTACTGTTAAAGGAGGCTGTGCAGCTGTGACTGTCTGTGTCCAAAATTCTTTGTGATAGCAGAGTGGCCTTTATTGTTGTTATACAGGCAGCTTTTATAGATTATTACTTTAGCCACGATGTGTCCACACGCCCCTTACCCAGCTGTGATTGGGTACAAACAATAGTGCACGCACCTATTTTAACTTTACTATTGGCTATGCCTAAAAAGGAGCTATTTTTCACTTGCTAAACTAAACATCATTTTCTCACACACTCTATATCAACTTCCCAAACTCCCCATGTCAACTTCTCACACTCCCTGCACCAGCTGTTCACACTCCCTTTTCTTTCTCATCCTCTTTATCGGTGTTTCCCAACTTCAGAAAAGAGCACAGGCTTAAATCATCAAGGTCAAACCCCAACTGTAACTGTGTGTATGATGCCACAATTCCCCTTTTTTGTTTTTCTATGACCATTACTTGATGAACCGTACTCTGTACCGCTCGCTGGGAGCATGACAATAGGCAGGGGGTGATTATTACTATGCATAAAAGAACTACTAGCAATATAATGTCTGCTTTACTAAAGATTTTAACCATCCTGTCAATTAAGAGCATTGATAAAGCAGAAGCTGTAGCATTAGTTTGTTTTGCAAGCCAACAACCCAACTTATTCAGTATAGTTAACGCCTGTGCCACTCCAGCTCCTGGTGCAAATATTGAAGCTGCAATGATTTTAGCTGGTTCCCAAAATTCTGCTCTGGAATCGCACTAGCTATCATAAGCATGCATTCTTTGCCTGTTCCGGGTGTGTCTATGACTTAGGTTCATGGTGGTGTTAGGGAAATACATTCTTAAAGTCCCTATAGTACATGGATCTCCCCATATATGCGAAGGAATACCTTGCTAAGCTCTATTATAGCCCTGCAGAAGCAGTTACTAGCATTTTGGTGTTTTGTTTTGGTTTTTGTTTGGCTTTTTTTTTTTTTTTTTTACTCAGAATCAATTACCCTTGGGAGTACAAACAATCCTAATTTTGTGGTGGATGATTGTCCCAGCAATAGTGCACATAATCCTCGTGATATAAGACCAGAGACACTAATAGGAATTAAATGCACCAACGTGTCAGTGATTACTGTTGACCAAAACATTTAGCTGCCAATATCTCTGCTTTATAGTGTTCCTAGCCCACATTCTGACACGCCTTTACTAAATCTGCAATCGTTTTTGCCCGATTTCTGATAAGATCAAGAGCTCGTTAGCAGTCTGTGTTAGCATTTTCAATGGCTAACTGGAATACCAACACATCTGCAGTAGCCGGATTTTCTGTTTATCTCTGAACTGCCATTTGTAGCTGATCAAAGAAATGCTCATAAGGTTCCTGTGCTCCCTGCCAAATGGAAGCAGAGGAAGCCTCCCCTGTCCCAAAAATCAGGGACACGTCTTAATGCTCTCTTAGCCAATTCAGTCAGTTGTTGGAAAGCCACTTGCTGTAACCCTGCCTGTGCCTGATTTTGACATGTGTGACATTTTATTCATCCCAAAATATTTAGCTCTCGATTTAAGAGATTTAACACCTATAACACTTTAGCTATTGTTTCATTGGGAGATTTCCCCATCATTCCCCCTTCTTGTTTTAAAAGCATATTCTCCAAAGTACCATGTGCGTATTCTATGATCGGTTGCCCAGTAGGATTGTAAGAAATACCAGCAACATGCTCAATATCTTTTGATGACAAAAATACATACGTCTGATAAGAAGTGTATGCCAAAGTTCCTGCGAGCGTAAACCACGAGGATTAACACCATTCACTGGTGGCATAATCATATTTTAACAGCTAGTACACAATTGTACGATTGAGCGGGCTTGCTCTCTTGTTATACCAAATTGTCACCTAATAGCATTAGCATTCTGATGGTAGAAGTCATGCAAGATGTTTGCCTGCATGAGCGAGTTCGGTACAAGAGCTGCACTCGTGAGAGGCTCAGCTCGCCTGTTCCCTTCTGCTATAGGCCCTGGAAGCGTGGTGTGCGCTCGCAGATGTACAATGGAATATGCATGTTTACGGTTTTGCAACACTGATATTAACTGTTGAAATTGCTGGAACAGAAGAGGATTAGTTATTTTCCGTGATGCCGATCGAGACGATCCAAGTTAAGATGTGCTGTCTCGTGGTAAAACCTGGGCCCCGGGCCTCAGCCGGGCGGGGGGGCGGGGCCAAGTGGCCGCTCTCCAGGCGCGGCCGGCGGGTGCGGGAGCAGCAGCGGCGGAGGGTCAGCCCTCCCTCGCCTCACCCGGGCGGGAGGGGGGGGGGGGGGTGGCGACGACGACCCAGCAGCCCTGTGCCGGCCTCCCCCTTGTTGTTGTCGCTGTTGTTGTTGGTGCCGCAGCTCCGGCCGCTCGCACTCCGTAACCGCCGCCGACCCCTCCCACCGAGGGGACCATCAGCTACGAACGAACCGGCGCAGCGGGGCCCGCAGCGCGTTTCCATCCCTTCCAGCCGCGGCTCGCTCCCGCACACGAGCAGCAGCGCCGAGGCAAATGCCGCGCCCGCGGCCCCGGCCGGCAGCAGCAGCGGCATTCCTGGGACGCCACCGGGCGCGGTGGGCGACGCAGCGCGGGGGTGCCGGTGTACCGACTTCGTTGGAAGAGGGGGAAAGAAAGAAGTCTGTCTTTCGTTCGGGGCCCTGGATCAAAAGAATTCGATGATGACTTTTCCAGGCCAGCAGCATCCCCACAGGTGGCTGCACGCCAACGTTTAACGTCTATAGTGTCCCAAGTCCTTGTCATGTATATATTTGAAGAGTTTGCCTCCGGTACATGGGCTGATGCCCAAACCAGGAGTACCGGGAGTTTTATCAAGTCAGAACTGTTAATAGTGCTGGTTTCTCTAGCACTTTTGTCAACACCTTAACTACAGACTTATGTTCTGTTAAAGCCATGCTTCCCATTGTTCCCAGTCGCTTACCTCCTCCTGTTGAGGCAGGTGTCGCTTATTTTTTTTTCTTCAGTCGCTTACTTCTTCTTTCCTTTGGTTCCTAATTCTTCATGTTTCCCGATAATATCTTTTGCATACCCCACTGCAATCAAGGGGGCCAATATCTTTTTCCAAGTTTTACTCCACGCTCCTCTAAGAAGCTTCTCACCAATTGCGACAATGGATCCCGCAGATCGTCCGGCTTTCCCCTATAGGCCGCCTGAATGTAGATCTGCCCGGCTTTCCCCGATGAGCCGCCTGAATGTGGATCCCGCGGATCGTCCGGCTTTCCTCTATAGGCCGCCTGTATGTAGATCTGCCCGGCTTTCCCCGATGGGCCGCCTGAATGTGGATCCTGCAGATCGTCCAGCTTTCCCTGATGGGCCGCCTGAAGTCGCCGTCCCTTCTCCGCTAAAATAACACTCGTTCAAAACAAGTAATAGATGTCCCGAGCGAAACGATAGTGAGTCCAGCTCATTCTTCCTGTCCCTGTTTGGGCGCCATAATGCGGAGAAGGGATTTGGAGAAGTACTGAGATGACTCAATATGAGTTAGCTGCAGGAAGTCTCGTTTATTGCGCAGTTCTTATTGCTTATATAGACAGTATTTGCCAATAATCCTGAGACCACACCTTTTCTACACCATTATTGGATGATACATACGCTTGTCATATTTAACAGCTTATTTCAAACAGACACCCGCCTAGCGAAGCTCTGCTCTAAGCAAACACTACTCCCTTATCATACAGCATAGTTTTCTTATCCTTAACTTCAAGGGCATTCTGCCCTTGAGGCCTAACTTTCGAGCTCCAGTCTTTATTTACACAGGGTTTTCTTCGTGCAGTCTCTTCTGCACTCCGACAAGACTGTGTGAGTTTTAGTTGCTGGATCAGCCTAAAACCACGACAAGTTGCTAAGCCACTATCTGTCATATTTCAGAAGTCATGGCAATCGGGCGAAGTTCCCAATGACTGGAAAAAGGGAAACATAACCCCCATCTTTAAAAAGGGAAAAAAAGAAGACCCAGGGAACTACAGGCCAGTCAGTCTCACCTCTGTGCCCAGCAAGATCATGGAGCAGATCCTCCTGGCGACTATGCTAAGGCACATAGAAAACAAGGAGGTGATTGGTGACAGCCAACATGGCTTCACTAAGGGCAAATCCTGCCTGACTAATTTGGTGGCCTTCTATGATGAGGTTACAGCATTGATGGATAGGGGAAGAGCAAGTGACATTGTCTACCTGGACTTGTCCAAAGCATTTGATACTGTCCCACACGACATCCTTGTCTCTAAACTGGAAAGACGTGATTTTGATGGATGGACCACTCGGTGGATAAGGAATTGGCTAGATGGTCGCACTCAAAGAGTTATGGTCAACGGTTTAATGTCCAGGTGGAGGCCAGTGACGAGTGGTGTTCCTCAGGGGTCAGTACTGGGGCCAGTGCTATTTAACATCTTTGTTGGAGACATGGACAGTGGGATCAAGTGCACCCTCCGCAAGTTTGCAGATGACACCAAGTTGTGTGGTGTTGTGGGCACGCTGGAGGGAAGGGATGCCATCCAGAGGGACCTTGACAGGCTGGAGAGATGGGCCTGTGAGAACCTCATGAAGTTCAACAAGGCCAAGTGCAAGGTCCTGCACGTGGATCGGGGCAATCCCATGCACAAGTACAGGCTAGGTGGAGAATGGATTGAGAACAGCCCTGAGGAAAAGGACTTGGGGGTGCTGGTGGATGAGAAGCTCAACATGAGCCGGCAGTGTGCACTGGCAGCCCAGAAAGCCAACCGTATCCTGGGCTGCATCAAAAGAAGCGTGGCCAGCAGGTCGAGCGAAGTGATTCTGCCCCTCTACGCTGCTCTTGTGAGATCCCACTTGGAATACTGTGTTCAGCTCTGTATTTCCCCAGCACAAGAAGGACATGGAGCTGCTGGAGCGGGTCCGGAGGAGGGTCACGAAGATGATTTGAGGGCTGGAGCACCTCTGGTACGAAGAAAGGCTGAGAGAGTTGGGGCTGTTCAGCCTGGAGAAGAGAAGGCTCCAGGGTGATCTTTTTGCAGCCTTCCAGTACTTAAAGGGGGCCTACAAGAAAGCTGGAGAGGGACTTTTTAAAAGGGCATGTAGTGATAGGACAAGGGGCAATGGCTTTAAACTGAAAGAGTGTACATTTAGATTAGATATAAGGAAGAAATTTTTCACTCTGAGAGTGGTGAGGCGCTGGAACAGGTTGCCCAGAGTCGTTGTGGATGCCTCATCCCTGGAAGTGTTCGAGGCCAGGTTGGATGAGGCTTTGAGCAACCTGGTGTAGTGGAGGGTTTCCCTGCCCATGGCGGGGGGGTTGGAACTCGATCTTTGAGGTCCCTTCCAACCCCAGTCATTCTATGATTCTATATACAGTCAAGAGTTGCTCATGCTGAACAGCTCTAAGAAGCTCACCAAGAGTTGTCCTTACTGCATCAGCTAAGACCTTACAAAAAGTCCAGTCCCCAAGAAACACCTAGATCGAAGTGAGAGAGGGTGCAATTCTGTTTTTTTTCCAATATGCTAAATTTGTGTTTGCAATGAATAGGAAAGCTGTTACTGGGTTCCATGAAGCTAAGATTTCACCTCTTTCATAGGCAACTTGTATTTACATTTATTTCACAAGTTAATACTCAAGTATTACTGAAGCACCATTGTACAGAGCTTAGTTGCTGCAAGGGCTGAGGTCTGGAGTCAGTGATCCAGAGGATCCCTGTTGATCCCTCTAAGTGCTCAGCCTGCTCTCAGTTTTCCCACTCACCCATGGCTTCTCCTGGAAAGTGTGCAACTCTACTGTCACCAGCCTCTGAGATGGCATCAAAAATGCTTTTGGCAGGTCCTGAATGGCCCCTACTTGCAGGCAGTCCAGATACAACTCTATTGTGCTCAATCCCTGCTGCAGGCCACTCAGACACAAGATGACAGCATGGGATTTCCCATCAGCCAGTTGGATGTTGCTAAAGATCACAGAGTTCAGCCTTACATTGCTCTTCGGATAGCACAGCACCACTGGTACAAAATACACAGAAGGATTATCAGAGGGTAGCAGATAATTCAAGGTTGATCAAAGAAGATCCTGTGGAAGTCTATAATTGCTCTGGTATTTTTCCACACGTCAGCTTTGGTAAATGCATCCCATATGCAGATATAGATGGTAAGAATAAATGGAACATTGACTCTCAGAGCAGGATTACCAGGACTCTTGTGTGACTCCTCATTTGTAAAGCATTGCTACCTGCAGAATGTTTCCCCACTGGTCTGTCCAGGTCTTTAACTGGCTTAAACAATGTCACCTTAAAGGGCATAACGTGCTAAAATACACAGTGGTAAAGGTAACAGGTGTAGCTAACAGCCTGAGTCAGCACTTTGGCAGGTACATATCTGATAGCCCTAGAAATACTTTATGGCAGAAATGTACAACTAGAAAAATCAGTTTGTGATGCATACAGTATTCACTGAAGCCATCTGACAGTGTATTGAAATGCATCAATAAAGAAACCAAAGGAAGCATGATTCCAAGCAGATAATCTGCATTTCTCTGTAACAAATAGTAAATTAAAAAAAAAAAATAATGCAGAAGACGCATCCCACCCCTAAAGATGACACAGCCCTCTCTCAACTCTTTTTTTTAAGACTTGAACAAATGACCTATTTGATACTTTACACAATAAATTCTCGTTTTATGAAGTATAATGCACCATCGAAAACACAATAACAGACAAAAAAAAATGGTGCGTAATATTGAAAAAAAAGTCTCTTTCCTGAGGAAATTGAATCTGTAAGCTAGGATCTGCAAGCTAAATCTTAGACCAGTGTCACGGGTTAGGTTGAACCCCCACACACAGCCAGTCACTCCCCCTCCCCCACCTCCAGGAATGAGGGAGAGAATTAAAGGAGAAACGGAAAACCCGTGGGTTGAGATAAGAACAATTTAATACAGATGATTTAATACACAGTGTAGATGCTCACCACCCCCTCGTATGCGAAGCCCGTCTCGTCCCAAAGCTGCAATCCCGGACGAACACGAGGCCCTGAAATAGAGAGGGGCAGAGAGAGATAGTACTCCGAGAGTGGGAGTACTGGGAGAGAGAGAGAAAAAGAAAGAAAAACAATAGAGCAAAAGCGGCGAAAGAGCCAAAGCGCAAAAGCCCTTCTGTCCGGCTGACCCTCACTTTTATACTGGGCATGACGCTGCATGATATGGAATACTAATTGGCCAGTTTGGCCCTCAATCTTAAGTTCCACCACAAATCACAAGGGGAATCGTGTCCCCCTTGTCCCAGCTATGCTCCCCCCTTATCCCGCCGTGCTTCTGCACTCCGGCACGCTGAAAAGTCCTTGGAGTTTCATGTCCAACCACAAACATCAACTTGCTATCAGCATTCTTCTCAGAGCAAGCCTCTGAGTAAAACCAAAACACGGAGCTCTTCTAGCTGCTAAAAAGAAGAGCTAACCCGGTCCCAGCTAAAACCAGGACAACCAGCTAGCTAGTTCTCCCCACAAAAATCTCTCCCTGGCTCTCCAAATGCATGTGGATATCTGCAGAAGCAATAATCTAAGTGCATCTATATAGCATATAACTACTCTACAATGTTAGACAGAACTTGTTTCAAGGATCCCACTGATCACCAGCCTGCATGTCCCTTATTTCCTCATGGTAACAGTCAAGTGTGTTGAGGAGGTAAGCTGCACAGATGCCAGGTACCGAAAAAGTTAAGTGCTGGCTCTTCTGAACAACTATTTGAAGTTCAGAGGGGGTTGCCACTGTTGCATCAAGTGAGAGCTAAAAAATGCACTGTTCTTCAGGAAACACCTACATTAAAATGAGGTTGACTAAAAATTGTTGATACTATGGAAGAAAAAATTCTTATTGGCTTCAGAGCTAATAACACCTACTGAACTAATTCCATTTCTATTCATTTAACAAATTATCTTCCTATCTCTCCACTACTAATGTACCCCTTTGATGCCATGATATCTCTGTCAGGGATCTTCTGAGTTACTGGGTACATGCTTCCTACTATCTTTCTAATTGCTTGGTCTAATGATTAAAAGAATCCAGATTTATACCAGCATGAACGGAGCAGGATATGTCTCCATCTTAAAGTCTACACTAGAGTTAAAGTCTCAGCAGCTGTGATCAATATTAGGAATGTTTTTACTGTTGTCTATGTCAAAACACTGCCAGAGACAAGATTTCTGCAAAGGTGCATGAAGTCACCTGTAACTTGCTAAAAGGTAGCATTTGAGACCATCTAATGTGGGAACTACGGCTGGTCCGCGGATCCCAGGACAGAAGATGAAGAAACTGGCCTTGAAGAAATTGCTGTGTACCCCTGCAGATCTGAAAACTCTCTGAACAGAAGTGGAAAACAACTTGCAGGTTCCTGGGAGAGCCAGGGAGCCGTAAGATAAGGAGGAACTGTATGATAAGAGACTGGACTGTGTTTTTGCACTAATTGTGTGATGTAATGAATTTGGCTTAAGTTATGTAGAGTGCGTGATCACCAATCATGTATTAGGCTAAGGCGCGTGAACAGCTGTAGTTAACCAACCACCTAATTGCTTATGTCGCGTGCACTGTTAGAATTAGTATAAAGGCGTGCTGGAACTTGCAAGGAGGGGGATTAATTAATTATATAATAAATCAGTACTGCTTGAACCTGTGTATGTCGTGTCTGTCTCAACAGCGACATACAGCAACAATCTAAGGAACCTGAAAGTGCACAACTCCATGGGACCTGATGAGGTGCATCTGCGGATCCTGAGTGAACTGGCAGATGAAGTTGCTAAACCATTATCCATCATATTTCAGAAGTCGTGGCAGTCCGGTGAAGTTCCCACCGACTGAAAAAGGGGAAACATAGCCCCCGCTTTTAAAAAGGGAAAAAAGGAAGACCCGGGGAACTACAGGCCATTCAGCCTCACCTCTGTGCCCGGCAAGATCATGGAGCAGATCCTCCTGGAAACTATGCTAAGGCATATGGGGAAAAAAGGAAGCGATTGGTGACAGCCAACATGGCTTCACTAAGGGCAAATCATGCCTGACAAATCCGGTGGCCTTCTATGATGCGGTCACAGCATTGGTGAATAAGGGAAGAGCAATCGACATCATCTACCTGGAATTGTCCAAAGCATTTGACACTGTCCTGCACAACATCCTTGTCTCTAAACTGGAGAGATACGGATTTGACGGATGGACCACTCGGTGGATAAAGAATTGGCTAGATGGCCGCACTCAAAGAGTTGTGGTCAACGGTTCAATGTCCAAGTGGAGCCAAGTGATGAGTGGTATTCGTGTACAAACAGAGTGCTGTTTAACATCTTTGTTGGTGACACGGACAGTGGGGTCGAGTACACCCTCAGCAAGTTTGCTGATGACACCAAGCTGTGTGGTGTGGTCGACACACTAGAGGGAAGGGATGCCATCCAGAGGGACCTTGAAAGGCTTGAGAAGTGGGCCTGTGCGAACCTCATGAAGTTCAACAAGGCCAAGTGCAAGGTCCTGCCCATAGGTGGGTAAGCTTTGTGCATAGGAATCCTTCGAACTGGTTACAGGAGTCATGGACCTTTTCTCCCGGCTATACTCCTCTCTATCCTGTTGTGCTCCTGCACACTGGCAAGAACATGGCAAGTTGAAAAATCCTTGAGGCCTCAGTGCCAACTATAAACATCAACTTGCTATCAGCATTCTTCTCAGAGCGAGCCTCTGAGTAAAACCAAAACACGGAGCTCTTCTAGCTGCAAAAAAGAACTAACTCTGTCCCAGCTAAAACCAGGACAGTATCCACCCCTTATTGCATACCATGCACGTCATGCTCACATCTCACATATGTTCATAGATACCATTCCCTTAGTCTATAGATCATCCCTCCAAAACATCTGCTGAGTTCATTTAGTCCATAACTCTGGGCTCCATCTGTCACGGCAGTCTCTCAGAGCAGGAGAGGTGATATCGAATTCGCTCAGTCGGTAGAATGGATGACACGTAGTCTCTGTTGCATGTGACATCTGGAGCTCGTAGTTGGTGTATCTGGCAACAGTCTATGTCCACAGTCTGAAGGTTGAAGATGTCAATCTCAAGGAAGTTGCTGGGTGTCTGGAATCAGTTGTGGTTCTGCCGAAGTTCATTCTTCATTAACCTGGATGATTCTTAATATAATGGCATTAGTATATGACAACCATAGCGATGATGATATGCAGTGACAGGGTTATTCAGCAATTAATATCACACAATTCAATACGTTTATTGTCTATTTTCAACCAATATCAAATCCCCTTGAGGTACACATAGGACTTTCCCGTCCTTCTGCATCACCCACCAAGTGCACCCAGGTCCTTAAGCAAAAGCAATCCCACGAATGGGTTTACCTTTACCCGAGGCAGGAATAACCCAGACTGTCTTCCCCAGCATATTCCTCATGTGCACTACAGGGACTTTATCTCCTTCTACAGTACGTAGAAGTTCTGATTGCGCAGGACCAGCTCGATTGGCAGATCCTCTAGTGTTGACTAACCAGGTGGCTTTTGCTAAATGTGTATCCCAATGTTTGAAAGTTCCACCACCCATTGCTTTCAGTGTGGTTTTTAGCAATCCATTATAGTGCTCGATCTTCCTGGAAGCTGGTGCATGACAGGGGATGTGATATACCCACTCGATGCCATGCTCTTTGGCCCAAGTGTCTATAGGATTGTTACTGTCATGGTTTGATGGGGGGGGGGGTGTGGGGGTTCTGGTGGCAGGAGAGGGACTTTGCTCCCTGTGACCTCCCTGGTTTTGGAACCAGGTTAGACTTGGTTCTGGCCACCAGATCTGTCATGGTTTGATGTGGAGGGGGGGGTAGTTCTGGTGGCAGGAGAGGGGGTTTGCTCCCTGCGACCTCCCTGGTTTTGGAACCGGGTTAGGCTTAGTTCTGGCCACCAGATCAGACTGCCATCCCCCTCGGGGTCGAGCCAATAGGGCGCCTCTGCGAATTGCCCTATTTAAGTCAGGACAAAGGAACCGGAAAAGGTGCTTTGCCCAGGAGCGAGCAGAGAAGGGAGGAGGGCACTGCCCCCGCTCCCTGGCTCCCGGACGGGCGGCTGCCTGCGTCGGGCCGGCGCCGCCCACGGAGAATGGCGGCGGCAGAGCCAGCTGGGGAACTCGGGGGCACCCCACTCCCGGGGTGCCCACTGGGCTGAGTTCACCTGGAGAGGACTGAGATCTGAGAGAAACAGCTGCATCGACAGCAGGTCAGTGAGGATGGAGCGGGAGGAGGTGTGCCGGAGCCGAGTTTCCCCTGCGGCTGATGGTGAGATAGCAGGCGGCCCCCCTGCAACCAGGACAGCCTCGGTGGAGCAGAGACCCACTCGCAGCCTGTGGGGAGAAGATGCCTGAGCCTGAGAACGGTCGTGTTGGGACGCACGACAAGGTAGAGAGGCATCTGGAGTCTGCATGACGACCCACGCTGGGGCGAGTGGCTACAACTCCCTAAGAATCCGAGACTGTGGTAAAGCCCACACTGGGGCAATCTGTGGGGAAGGATTGTTTCCAGTGGGCTGGACTCACGCTGGAGAAGTTTGTGGATTTTTCCTTGTGGGTAGGGGATCCACTGGAGCAGGGGAAAAGGGTGTAAGGACTCCTCCTCCTTTAAGAAAGAAGCAGCAGTAACAGCATGGAATGAACTGACCTGTACTCCCCCATTCCCTGCCCCCTGCGCTGCTGGGGGGAGGAGGTAGAGCCGGGAGGAAAAGGAAAGCCGGGGGAGGGGGGAAGGAAGGTGTCGGTTTTTAAGATCTGGCTTTGTTTCTTTTTATGCTCTCAAGTAACTGGTTTTGTTTCCCTTTGTCCTTTTAAGTAACTATCAATAAATTGTTTTCCTTTAAGAAAGCCAAGTCTGTTTTGCCCGGGACCATGTTTGGTGGGTGCTCCCTCTGTTCTTGTCTCAGCCCTCGGTCCCTTTATTATAATTTTCTCCTCTCCACTTTACTGGAGAAGGAGAGACTGTGTGAGTTTTAGTTGCTGGATCGGCCTACACCCACTCAATGCCATGCTCTTTGGCCCAAGTGTCTATAAGATTGTTACAGAAATGAGTCCCATTATCTGACTCAATTCTTTCTGGGGCGCCATGCCGCCACAAGATTTTCTTTTCAAGGCCCAAGATAGAGTTCAGGGCATTGGTGGTTGCTTCCACCATTGTGAGCACGTAATGCTTGCCATTGTGGATTTGTGGAAGCGTAATATAATCAATCTGCCAGGCTTCTCCATAGTCGTTTTGTGTGGAGGAATTCCTTTCTGAGACTGGCCATAATATTCTCTCGGGTATGGACAATCCCTGTTTGGGCCCCAGAGCACAAGGTTACCAACTAGATTACTTTTGTCCTTCAAGTTATCTCAATGGCCTTAAAAGGAAATGTAGACTGATAGCCTGCCAAGATGCACGCCTCCTGGATGCCTCTCCGATGACCGCAATGAGGAGACTGAAGGGATGAGCTTATTACCTGTGTTCTGCTAGCGCTGCCCTATCACTATAGCCCACGAGAGTGTGTTTACGCTAAGCAAGCCAATTGTAGTATGTAGTCGTGTCACGCCACATTCCGCTATATAACCTGTGTGTTGTTTTGTAATAAACGGAGCATGATCTTTTAACCATATTGGTGTATGTTCATGACTCTGGGCCGTCCACAGTAGGGCACTGCAACAAGTGGCGCATGAGCAGGGACCCTGAAATCGCTTAAATGCGGAAAAAGTCGCTTAAATGCGGAAAAATTGCTTAAATGCGGATAAACTCGCTTAAATGCGGAAGTCTCCATAGCTTCGTGAATACGGTATTGGGAGCCTGTGGACGTGCAGCAGGGAAGGGCACGGGACGAAGAGAATCGCCGGAGCCTGGAAAGTTTCGCAGCGGCCGAGCGAACCCCTGCAAGGTAAGACCGCGATGGAAACGGAGGCGGCAATCAAGCTGTTAACCAGTATACTCTCTAAGAGAGGAGAAACGGTTAACCCTAAGGAGATAGAAAGCCTCATTAAGTGGGCGAAAGCAAATGGACATTGTAAAACCTGTCCGCTACTCTTTAATGTTGACGAATGGCGTGAAGTGGGGGAACATTTCTGGGAGACCACCTTAGCGGGAGGAAAAGAGGAAAAAACAGCAAAAGAAGTGGGACAGACGTGGCGTGTCGTAATTAACACCTTACGGGAGATCAAAGCTGAGCGAAAAGTTGCTGCTGCGGCCATAGAAGCCCTGCAGCCGGATAACACCTCTGGCGAGCTGCACGAGCCGCCGCCGCCACCCTCCCGTATTGCGCAGTTCTTTGGGGTCGGACATTTACACCCAACAAAAGGCATGCGAGCTCCCACCTGTTCTACTATCACTGAGGTGTGGAAACAAGCCGAGGGGCTGGGAGAAACTGTGTCAGAACAAAAAACTGAGTCTAAAGAGCCTACGGGGCCCCCAGCCTGCTCAGGGACAGCAGAGGAAGTGCCCGCCGCCCCTCCAGCGCCAACTGGGCACAAAGCGGAAGTGCCAGCCCAAGGGAACTCGGGGGGTGGTGACTGTACGGCTTTGTCATCGCTGTCGTCGGGCCAAGGAAGAGCGTCCTGCCACCCAAAACTTAACCCTGCTTTGCCCTCCTCTGGCGTGCCAGTTCTTTTGCAGCTGATGGTCCTCGGCGGGAGGGGTTGGCAGCAGTTACGGAGCGCAAGCGGCCGGAGCCGCGACAACGACAACAACGACAGCAACAGCAACAACAAGCGGGGCGGCCGGCACAGGGCGGCTGGGTCGTCGTCCCCACCCCGCTCCCCCGCTCCCCCGCCCAGCTGAGGCGAGGCAGGGCTGGACCCCGCCGCTGCCGCTTCCCCCCCCCCCCCCCCCCCCCCCCCCGCCGCAGGCCGAGCCTGGAGAGCGGCCGCCTCGCCGCTGCCCGTGGCCCGAGTTTTACCACGAGACAGCACATTTTAACTTAGATCGTCTCGATCGACATCGCGGGAAATAACTAATCCTCCTTTGTTCCAGCAATTTCAACAGTTAATATCAGTATTGCAAAACCGTAAACATGCATATTCCATGGTACATCTGCGAGCGCACACCACGCTTCCAAGGCCTATAGCAGAAGGGAACAGGCGAGCTGAGCCTCTCACGAGTGCAGCTCTGGTACCAAACTCATTAATGTAGGCAAAATCTTGCATGACTGCTACCATCAGAATGCTAATGCTATTAGGTGACAATTTGGTTTAACACGACAACAAGCCCGCTCAATCGTACAATTGTGTACTAGCTGTTAAAATATGATCATGCCACCAATGAATGGTGTTAATCCTCGTGGTTTACGCTTGCAGGAACTTTGGCATACACTTCTTATCAGACGTATGTATTTTTGTCATCATGAGGTATTGAGCATGTTACTGGTATTCCGTACAATCCTACTGAGCAACCGATCATAGAACATGCACATGGTACTTTGGAGAATATGCCTTTAAAACAAAAAGGGGGAATGACAGGGAAATCTCCCAATGAAACAATAGCTAATGTGTTATAGGTGTTAAATTTCTTAAATCGAGAGCTAAACATTTTGGGATGAATAAAATGTCACTCATGTCAAAATCAGGCACAGGCAGGGTTACAGCAAGTGGCTTTCCAACAACTGACTGAATTGGCTATGAGAGCATTAAGACGTGTCCCTGATTTTTTGGGACAGGGGAGGCTTCCTTTGCTTCCATTCGGCAGGGAGCACAGGAACCTTATGAACATTTCCTTGATCGGCTGCAAGCAGCAGTTCAGAGACAAACAGAAAATCCAGCTGCTGCAGATGTCTTGCTATTCCAGTTAGTAATTGAAGATATCCTCTTAAGCACGTGCCAAGCCCATGTATACAGCAGTGTTGGTGACAATATTGGGGCAGCTGTAGCTATTGGCAGTGTTATAACAGGATGTTTTAAATGGCTGAAAAATCCTGAAGCGGAAGGTGACCATCTAAAGAGTGCTTTCCAGCATCTATGCTCTCCATCCTTTTCTACCTTTTTACAATTTCGTTTTATTTCGTTTTGCATCATGATGAACTGTCACCAGAGTTCTCTGCTCTGTAGTGACAGAGCATTCTGTGTATCACTGGTGGTTCGCAGCATCATGAGGCATTTCGAAGGTTTACGTTTTTGCATTTCACAGAGATCTTAAACTAAGACAATCACTTATCTTGAATAGCACACCCTACTCCTCGCAATCTATTTGCACATCCATTGTCCCATATTGACATGAATCAAATGAATACTTTTTGCACAGGCAAGCTCCTGATCCTATCAGAAATCGGGCAAAAACAATTGCAGATTTAATAAAGGGTGTCAGAATGTGGGCTCAAAAATTAGGCGATGAACAGCTCAAATTAGGACATATAATTCCCTCCACTACCCTATGGATTACTCCAATATTTGCTAACCCAAAGAAATCAGGAAAATGGAGATTTACGTTAAAAGTTTTAAGAGTTATTAATGCAATCATTTCACCAATGGGTGCATTACAACCGGGTGTATCAAATCCTACTATGATTCCAGAATGTTAGCATTTGATGGTGATTGATTTAAAAGACTGGGTTTTTCTACCTTTTTTACTTTTTTATTTATTTACACCCTAACGATTGTCCTAGATTTGCCTTTTCAGTTCCAGTGCTTAACAACGAATGACCCACGCAACAATATCATTGGATTGTACTGCCTCAAGGAATGATGATTAGTCCTACAGTTTGTCAATTGCTGGTTGATGATACTTCCCATCAGGTCAGACAGTAGATCAAGCTCAGCAGATTGTACACGCCCGCCCTGACCGTCAGCGTATTGTGCCTTCAAATAATCCAGCAGGAGTAAATCCAAAAGGTTTATGTGTCAATGAATTATGGCAAACTGATATTACTTATATTCAATCGTTTCTTCGATCTAAATATGTACATATACCTGTTAATATATTTTCTGCCTTTGTTGTTGCTACTGCTCACACTGGAGAAAACCATGGGAGTACCAAAGAAAATCGGGACAGACAGTGATCCAGTATGGTACCTTTTGACAGGATCAGGGAGTGACTCACACTACCGGTATCCCTCATTTGCCTACGGGACAAGCTGTTATTGAACGAACTCATTTAATGTTAAAACAAATGCTTGATAAACAAAAAAGGGGGAGTCTTCCGTATATTTCCCAGCAAGAATCCTTGGACAAAGCCACATATGTTTTAAATTTTCTTCATTTGTCTGCTTCTAGGCAACATACTACGGCTGTGGATCACAATTTTAAACCCAGTGCCATTTTTGCAGAAAAATCAACAGCATGTTATAAGAAACTGGGCTCAACTCATGGGATGGCCCTGTGTCTCTGCTTGCATGGGGAAGAGGGTATGCTCGTGTTCTCTTTCCCACAGGTCCGTACTGGTTACCAGCAAGAAACGTAAAGCCAGCCAGGACTTTTGAAACTACAAATAGAGAAAGGAAGATCCAAGAATTAGCAGAGCAAGCAGAGATCACAGAAACACCGAATGAGGAGAATGGTTCAAATGGACAGACTCGTAATAGAAGATTTCATGTTAATATATCAACTGTTCTTATGTTTCTCATTGTTAGGTATAGTATGTGTGTGAAAGTTGCTTGTATATATGCTTTGTGTGTTTTCTCCGATCGGAAGGTGTATGGATTCCACCCGTAGCTACTGGAAGGAAAAGAATTGACTGGTACCAAATTAATGACAAAGAATTACTAACTGGACTTAGTTGTGAGCGCGTAACTTTGAAAAAGGAAGCTAGGAGGATTGTTATTAAAAAACATGTTGTGATTCGCAAAAAACGCTGTTAGCCAGCAGAGCACATACTGGGCAGCCTTGTTGCACACACTGGCCACGCGTGCGGCAACGCCGTGTCAGTACCTTTGTCGTAGACTCTGCTGAGGGTGTAAGAAGGATGGCTCAGAGCGGAGTGGAAGGAGGCTGCAGAGCACACTTTGTGGATAAACAGGGGACGCCCTGAAGGTGCTGTGTCTGCCTCCCTTCTCCATGATGACCCTGTTGACTAACACCCTCCTGCTGAGCAGAATCTTGGGCATAGTCGAGATGGTAAGACTCCCAGAAAGGGAAACAATATGCTAGTAACTGCTTCTGCAAGGCTGTACCGAAACAATATGCTAGTAACTGCTTCTGCAAGGCTGTACCGAAACAAAACGCTAGTAACTGCTTCTGTAGGGCTATAGTAGAGCTTAGGGTATTCCTTCGCATATAAGGGGAGATCTATGTACTATAGGAACTTTAGGAATGTATTTACCTCATACCACCATGATCCTAAGTCATAGACACACCCGGAATAGGCAAAGCACGCACGCTTATGATAGCTAGTGCAATTCCAGAGCAGAATTTGGGAAACCAGCTAAAATCATTGCAGCTTCAATATTTGCACCAGGAGTTGAAGTGGCACAGACGTTAACTACACTGAATAAGTTGGGTCACTTGGGCTAACAAAACCAACGTCTCGCAATTCTGTTTATCTATGCAAAGTGCCTCTGACCCATTTCGCACGTGCCTTATTGGTGTGCCAATACTTTTGGCCAAATAATAGCACTAACATTACAGAGTTTCAAAGATTCGTCAATGCCTCTGCCCTCTCATACCAACAACCCAGTGGCATGAGACGGATCTGCAGTGGGTGGGATTGGCCTTTCGATGTGGGATCGGAAGTCCAAGCCGCCTTGATTAGATCACTCAATGTGACCATCCCTGCAGGACTGCAGGAACTTGATCTTTTAGGTAGCTTGTTACCAGGGACATGGAAAAATGTTTCTGGTTTATGGAACCAGTTAATGAGTCATGACGCCATATGTAAAATCATTCGCCCTCCCATGCAACTTGTAACTGGCTCTGGAGTGGTTTGGTTCCAAACGCTGAAGCAAGCCTATCAGGCTAAATTAGGACGCAGCTTTTTCTTCCAAGACAAACCGCGTTTCAATGTGTCCGGCACATCAATGTGGGGAAATGTAAAAACTGGAGCGCTCATTGGGAAAGTATTTACACATGATACGCTCCTGCCCCCCGGAATTTTTCTGATCTGTGAAGATCGTGCCTGGCCCGGAATTCCACAAGGACCTATCGGTGGTCCTGGCTATTTGGGTCGCCTAACTCTCTTTGCCCCTAGCATTCATGATTTTCAAGCTGAACGAACAACCCGAACAAGTCGGGGTAAGAGGAGCCTAAAAGAATTTGACGGCACTTGTAATGACAACGTGCAGCTGCTGAATCCAGCTGAAATAGCAGCACTATCTGTCTTCCTTCTAGGAGCCTCTGACGGCAATGCTAATAGTCAGTTGGCTAAGCTTGCTTGTTGGGCATTGAAACAATTTAATCTTACCTCTGATATTCTCACCTCTCTATTGCTTGATGTAGATGATATCCAGCATGCTGTATTGCAAAATTGTACTGCTATTGATTTTTTATTGTTAGCTCAAGGCCATGGTTGTACTGACTTTGAAGGCATGTGCTGTATGGACCTACCTGACCACTCTCAAAGCATTCATAAGCAACTTGCAAACCTTCAAAGTAACATGCATCATATCACGACACGAGATGACCGGTTCTCAAACTGGTTTGGTAGTTGGAACATACCAGGTTGGATAAAAGGATTAATCATACAAGGCATAACGATATTAGTTGCATTGCTGTTTATGATTCTCTTAGCAGGGTGTGTCCTGAAGTGTGCCTCTCGGGTCCTCCTTAAAGCAATGCCAGGACTATGGATTGTCCAAAAACAGAAAGGGGGAAGTGTGGAGGAATTCCTTTCTGAGACTGGCCATAATATTCTCTCGGGTATGGACAATCCCTGTTTGGGCCCCAGAGCACAAGGTTACCAACTAGATTACTTTTGTCCTTCAAGTTATCTCAATGGCCTTAAAAGGAAATGTAGACTGATAGCCTGCCAAGATGCACGCCTCCTGGATGCCTCTCTGATGACCGCAATGAGGAGACTGAAGGGATGAGCTTATTACCTGTGTTCTGCTAGCGCTGCCCTATCACTATAGCCCACGAGAGTGTGTTTACGCTAAGCAAGCCAATTGTAGTATGTAGTCGTGTCACGCCACATTCCGCTATATAACCTGTGTGTTGTTTTGTAATAAACGGAGCATGATCTTTTAACCATATTGGTGTATGTTCATGACTCTGGGCCGTCCACAGTAGGGCACTGCAACAGTTTTGACCAACATCCTCCGTACCAAAGAGGTTTTAACCGCTTGGCTTGCTTGATCCCAGCGCATCTTTCACATTCATGGATAACCTGTGCAATAGTGTCCATAGTTAAGTCCACCCCTCGATCACGAGCCCATCTGTACATTGCATCTCTTCTTTGATGGCCTGAGGCATCATGGGCCCAATGAGCTAAAATTTTTTCACCTTTATGTTGCCTGTCCAGATCCGCTTGAGTCACATGAATCTTTGTGGCCTGATCCACATGGTGATTGTTTTGATGTTCCTCTGTGGCCCGACTCTTGGGTACATGAGCATCTACGTGATGTACTTTTACAGCCAGCTTCTCTACCTGTGCAGCAATGTCTTTCCACGACGGGGCAGCCCAGATGGATTTGCCTCTGCGTTGCCAGTTGCTCTTCTTCCACTGCTGTAGCCATCCCCACAGGGCATTTGCCACCATCCATGAGTCGATATAAAGGTAGAGCACTGGCCACTTTTCTTGTTCAGCAATGTCTAAAGCCAGTTGGATGGCTTTCACCTCTGCCAACTGACTCGATTCACCTTCTACTTCAGTAGCTTCTGTGATTCGTCATGTAGGACTCCACACAGCAGCTTTCCACCTTCAGTGTTTTCCTACAAGGCGACAGGATCCATCAGTGAACAGTGTATTGCTTCTTATTGTCTGATAGTTCATTATATGGTGAAGTCTCATCAACACGCGTCACATCCTCCTCCTCTGATGACATTCCAAAGTCTTTACCTTCAGACCAGCTAGTGATCACTTCCAAAATTCCTGGGCTGTTGGAGTGTGGATCTTTGAAGAGACTGCACGAACAAATCCCTGTGAAAATAAAGACTGGAGCTGGGAAGTTAGGCCTCCAGGGCGGAATGCCCTTGAAGTAAAGGATAAGAAAACTATGCTGTATGATAAGGGAGTAGTGTTTGCTTAGAGCAGAGCTTCGCTAGGCGGGTGTTTTTTGAAATAGTCTGTTAAACACGACAAGCATATGTATCATCCAATAATGGTGTAGAAAAGGTGTGGTCTCAGGATGACTGACAGAAGTTGTCTATATAAGCAATAAGAACTGCGCAATAAACGAGATTCCTGCAGCTAACTCATATTGAGTCGTCTCTGGGGTCTTCAAATCCCGCTTCCGCAAGTGGCGCCCAATGTGGGGCAAGCCACGGCCCCGGAGAATGAGCTGGACTCACGTTCGGGGTATACCCGGAGAATGAGCTGGACTCACGTTCGGGACTTACCCGGAAAATGAGCTAACCTCACGTTCGGGATATTCTCGGAGAATGAGCTAACCTCACGTTCGGGACCTTATTACTTGTTGTGAATGAGTGTGCTAATTTTGCAGAAAGAAGGACGAGTGACTACAGGCGGCCTATAGAGGAAAGCCGGAGCAGATCTACTGTCACGAATTAGGAACCAAAAGAAAGAAGAAGTAAGAATCTAAAGACAGAAAAAAAAAGAAGCGACAACTGCCTCAACAGGAGGAGGTAAGAGATCGGGAACGATGGGAAGCACAGCTTTAACAGAACATAAGTCTGTAGTTAAGGTGTTGACAAAAGTGCTAGAGAAACAGAACAGCACCATTAACAGTACTGACTTGATAAAACTCCTGGTACTCCTTGTTTGGGTATCAGCTCACATACCAGAGGCAAACTCTTCAAATATATACATGACAAGGACTTGGGACACTATAGATGTTAAACTTTGGGATGCAGCCACCGGTGGGGATGCTGCCGTGCACCGACAGCTGACAGCCTGGTGTGCTGTGTTTGAGGCCTTGAAGGGCGCGGCGGGAGAGAGCGAGGGTGAGGGAACACCAGCGTCCACCTCCCCCGGTAGCCCCGGTAGCCCCGGCAGTGCCGCTGGCACCGGTAGAGCCAGCAGCCCCATCCCTGCCTCCCCCGCGGCCCCACCGGCAGAGGAGCTGTGCGGAGCTGCCGGCCTGGAAAAGTCATCATCGAATCCTTTTGATCCAGGGCCCCGAACGAAAGACAGACTTATTGCTTTCCCCCTCTTCCAACGAAGTCGGTACACCGGCACCCCCGCGCCGCGCCCGCGGCCCCGGCCGGCAGCAGCAGCGGCGTTCCCGGGGCGCCGCCGGGCGCAGTGGGCGGCGCGGCGCAGGGGTTCGATGTACCGACTTTGTTGGAAGAGGGGGAAAGCAATAAGTCTGTCTTTCGTTCGGGCCCTGGATCAAAAGGATTCGATGATGACTTTTCCAGGCCGGCAGCTCCGCACAGCTCCTCTGCCGGCCGGGGCCGCGGGCGCGGCGTTTGCCTCGGCGCTGCCGATCGTGCGCGGGGCGAGCCGCGGCTGGAAGGGACGGAGACGCGGCAACCGCAACAGCAACAACAACAACAAGGGGGGCGGCCGGCACAGGGCTGCTGGGTCGTCGTCCCCCTCCGTCGTCCCCCCCCCCCGCCCCCGTTCTCCCCCCCCGCCCCCATCCGGCTGAGGTGAGGGAGGGCTGACCCTGCGCCGCCACTGCGCCCCCCCCCCCCACCGGCCGCGCCTTGCGAGCGGCCGCTTGGCCCCGGCCCCCCACCCGGCTGAGGCCCGGGGCCCAGGTTTTACCAAGAGACAGCACATCTTAACTTGGATCGTCTCGATCGGCATTGTGGGGAATAACTAATCCTCTTCTGTTCCAGCAATTTCAACAATTAATATCAGTGTTGCAAAACCGTAAACATGCGTATTCCATTGTACATCTGCGAGCGCACACCACGCTTCCAGGGCCTACAGCAGAAGGGAACAGGCGAGCTGATCCTCTCACGAGTGCAGCTCTTGTACCAAACTCGCTCATGCAGGCAAACATCTTGCATGACTTCTACCATCAGAATGCTAATGCTATTAGGTGACAATTTGGTATAACAAGAGAGCAAGCCCACTCAATCGTACAATTGTGTACTAGCTGTTAAAATATGATTATGCCACCAGTGAATGGTGTTAATCCTCGTGGTTTACGCTTCACAGGAACTTTGGCATACACTTCTTATCAGACATATGTATTTTTGTCATCATAAGGTATTGAACATCTTGCTGGTATTTCTTACAATCCTACTGGGCAACCGATCATAGAATACACACATGGTACTTTGGAGAATATGCTTTTAAAACAAGAAGGGGGAATGATGGGGAAATCTCCCGATGAAACAATAGCTAAAGTGTTATAAGTGTTAAATTTCTTAAATCGAGAGATAAATATTTTGGGATGAATAAAATGTCACACATGTCAAAATCAGGCACAGGCAGGGTTACAGCAAGTGGCTTTCCAACAACTGACTGAATTGGCTAAGAGAGCATTAAGACGTGTCCCTGAATTTTGGGACAGGGGAGGCTTCCTCTGCTTCCATTCGGCAGGGAGCACAGGAACCTTATGAGTATTTCTTTGATCAGCTACAAATGGCAGTTCAGAGATAAACAGAAAATCCGGCTACTGCAGATGTGTTGGTATTCCAGTTAGCCATTGAAAATGCTAACACAGACTGCCAATGAGCTCTTGATCTTATCGGAAATCGGGAAAAAACGATTGCAGATTTAGTAAAGGCGTGTCAAAATGTGGGCTGGGAACACTGTAAAGCAGAGATATTGGCAGCTAAATGTTTTGGTCAACAGTAATCACTGACACGTTGGTGCATTTAATTCCTATTAGTGTCTCTGGTCTTATATCACGAGGATTATGTGCACTAGCTGGGACGATCATCCACTACAAATTACGATTGTTTGTACTCCCAAGGGTAATTGATTCTGAGAAAAAAAAAAAAAAGAGAAAAAAAAATGTGAGTGAGAAAAAAAAAAAGGAAAAACAAAAAAAGGGGGAGCCTTCCGTATATTTCCCCACAAGAATCCTCAGACAAAGCTACATATGTTTTAAATTTTCTTAATTCGTCTGCTTCTAGGCAACATACTACGGCTGTGGATCATAATTTTAAACCCAGTGCCATTTTTGTACGTAAAAACAACGGTATATTATAAGAAACTGGGCTCAACTCATGGGATGGCCCTGTGCCTCTGCTTACATGGGGAAGAGGGTATGCTTGTGTTCTCTTTCCCACAGGTCCATACTGGTTACCAGCAAGAAACGTAAAGCGATGACAGAGACGCAGAATGAGGAAAATGGCTCAAAAGAATTGTAATAGAAGATTGCATATTGATATGTAAACTGTCTTTATGTTTATTATGATTTAGTATATTACGTGTGTGAAAGTTGCTTGTATATATGCCTGTATATATGCTTTGTGTGTTTTTTTCCAAGCAGAAAGGAGCTACTGGAAGGAGAAGAATTAACTGGTACCGAATTAATGACAAAGAATTACAAACTAGACTTAGTTGTGAGCACGTAACTTTGAAAAGGGAAGCTAGGAGAATTGTTATTGAACAACATTTTTGTTTCATGGGATTTGAACAGACTGGATCGTTGGGCTGAGGCCAATGGCATGAGCTTTAATAAGGCCAAGTGCAGAGTCCTTCACTTGGGGTATAAAAACCCCAAGCATCGCTATAGGCTCGGGGAGGAGTGGCTGGAGAGCTGCCTGGCGGAAAAGGACCTGGGGGTGTTGGTTGACTACCGGCTTGATATGAGCCAGCAGTGTGCCCAGGTGGCCAAAAAGGCCAATGGGATACTGGCATGTATCAAGAATAGTGTGACCAGCAGGAGCAGGGAAGTGATCCTGCCCCTGTACTCGGCACTGGTGAGGCCGCACCTGGAATATTGTGTCCAGTTTTGGGCCCCTCGCTTTAAGAGAGATATTGAGCTCCTGGAGCGAGTCCAAAGAAGGGCAACTAAACTGGTCAAGGGGCTGGAAAATAAAACTTATGAGGAGCGGCTGAGGGAGTTGGGGCTGTTTAGCCTGGAGAAGAGGAGGCTGAGGGGAGACCTGATTATGGCCTATAAATACTTGAGAAAAGATGGTGGGGAGGTAGGGGAAGGGCTCTTTACATTAGTGATGGGAGATAGAACAAGAGGAAATGGGCATAAGCTTAGTCAGGGGAGATTCAGGTTGGATGTTAGGAAGTATTTCTTCTCTGAAAGGGTTGTCAGCCACTGGAATAAGCTGCCCAGGGAAGTGGTTGAGTCCCCATCCCTGGATGTGTTTAAGAATAGGGTGGATGAGCTACTTGAGGATATGGTTTAATGGGGATTAGGGATGGTTGGACTCGATGATCTCTAAGGTCTTTTCCAACCTAGAAATCTATGAATCTATGAATCTATGAACATGTTGCGATTCGCAAAAGCCACTGTTAGCCGGCAGAGCACATACCTGGCAGCCTTGTTGCACGCACTGGCCACACATGCGGCAACGCCGTGTCAGTACCTTTGTCATAGACTCTGTTGAGGATGAAAAGAGATGGCTCAGAGCGGAGCTGAAGGAGGCTGCAGAGCACACCTTGTGGATAAACAGGGGACGCCCTGAAGGTGCTGTGCCTGCCTCCCTTCTCCACGACGACCCTGCCGATTGACACCCTCCTGCTCAGCGGAATCTTGGGTATAGTGGAAATAGTAAGGCCCTTGGAAAGGGAAGTAGTATGCTAGAAACTGCTTTGCAAGGCTGTACCAAAACAACATGCTAGTAACTGGGGTTGCCAGTCTCGTACACAGGGTTTTATTCGTGCAAGAAAAGAAAGGGGGAATTTGTTGGAGTGTGGATCTTTGAAGAGACTGCACGAACAAATCCCTGTGAAAATAAAGACTGGAGCTTGTGGAGAAACCTTTTGGCTGCTGCAGCATCCTGTGAAAGTTCTTTCCCTATGCAGGCTAACTAAGAAACACCTGTAGCTCGTTACACTGGGAAAGTTACCTTGAAACAGGTGCTGTAGCATTCAGCCAATCACTCTGGGAGATGGATGGTCAAGTGACCAATAGCCTTGACCCATCTAGCAAATCATGTGACTCCTGACTATTTAAGGCAGGGCGTTTAGTCCTAAGGGTGAGGCATTTCCTCCTGAGCTTTGGAGGAGTGTGGGCCTTCCTTAGAGTAGAGCCTGAAGCCTTTGCATTAGAACATTGGTTTGCTTGGAGCTGCCTGAAGCCTTCCAGCTGCGACAACTGGTGACCCCGATGTGATCCAGCTGTGACAACTGGTGACCCCAATGTGATCCAGCTGTGACAACTGGTGACCCCGATGTGATCCAGCTGCGACAACTGGTGACCCCGACGTGATCCAGCTGCAACTAAGATCTGAAGGTACGTGCTTCCGTACACGGGGCTCCAAGGGACGAACTGCAAATTAGAATGATGGGACAAAGCTCCACAAAAGAAAGCATGATGTTTTCCATTCTCAAACCTGCAATGACAGTCGCAGGGGCTAAAATAAGTGATGAAGCTCTCTGTGAGCTGTTAGATTGGGCGGCAGAGCATGAATGCCTGACCGACCTCAACACCCCCTTTAGCTCAGAAGCGTGGAAGCAGCTAGGGGATAAGCTAATCTATGAAACAGTATTTGGATGAAAGAACCTGACTGGTCTGCTATGTATTTGGGGAACTGTATATGATGTAATGCAGACATGGACGGTAGAAAGGAAGGAAAAAGTATTGCCAGATTCTGATGAATCCACAAGTGAAGTTTCTGAAGGGGATGATGAATTATCTGAAAGGGGACTGACCACGGGTAGTGCACCAGTTGTGCCCCCGCTGTCCTCAGATATGGAGAAAGTTGTGGGGACTGCACAGAAGCTTTACCCCTCCCTGCGAGATTATGTCCAACCCAAGTGTCCTCCTTGTGATTTTTTGCGGGAATACTCCTCCGGACAAGACAAAGCATCGGAGCGTCCCCCACCCTTCGCCCCAACAGCCTCCCCTTCTTCTGCATCTCAACCGGCTACTTCAGCCATTACAGCAGAACATGTTCTTCCTACTGCTCCGCCATTGGCCCCTCAACCAGACCAGGCACCACAAGGACAGTTCCCGGGCATGGCACCCTGGTTTACCGCAACTTCATGCCCTGCAGCATCACCCATAGCGCCCGGCTATCTGCCACGGGCACAAATGGAGCAACCTCGAACAACGCATTTCATAATACAGCAGGTTATGGCAGGCTTGCAAGGAATGTCGCAACAACTAACGGCATTGATGGAAATGTTGCGGCAGGTTACTGCTGCCGAATCTGTACCGGGACAACCTGGGCTGGCCGTGCCAACCGGCCCAGCAACGACCCCGGAAGTGGCGCCAAGTATGCCACTGACAACAGCAGTGGCACCTTCACAGACAGTGGTGCCGACACAAGTTTCTGCAACCCAGACTGCATCTCCATGGACTGTTCCACAACCGGCCACAGCCTCCGCCTTTACACGACCCGTTGGCCCAGCGTCTGCATCCTGTCAGAAGCCATTGGACACACCCCTGCCTGATAATGTTTCATCACTGCAGGAAGCCGTGGCGACAGTCAGACAACAAACATGGCCAGCCCACAACCGTCCCTGGACGCTTCCCGAATGCAAGGTGACTGTGCGTCCAAAAAATTCAAAACGGTTCTGGGAAGAAGTCAAGAGGCGGGCTCTGGAGGCTGGCGACTGGGATCTAATAGAAAAAGTTGGGTTGCCTGAAAAGGGGTCTGAGCAGATTGTTCAGGGAAGTAATGAACGAACAGAGGATCTTATCCAAGCCTTCCCAGTACAAAAGGTGCTTCCTAACTCAGGTCAAATTGACAAACACGAAACCATCGCCTGGAAGGTAGTCCAAGACCTGCAAACCAAGGTAGCACAATACGGCTTAGACTCTCCTCAGGTCATGCAGATCATCAGGATATTAAATACTGACCTACTCTCCCCATTCGACATTAAACATCTAGGTCAGGTATTATTTCAACCAGTACAATATACGGTCTTTGAGGCCAATTGGAGAAGAATGGCTGAGAGAGCTGCAGCCGGAAACATGCAATTACCCCCAACTGACCCCAGATACGGAGCTCCAGCAGATGCTCTACTGGGAGCCAATGCTTTCGCTGACCCTGATTTTCAAGCTACATGGCACCCCCAAGTTCTTGAGCAAGCCCAAAAGATCGGCGTGGGAGCTCTATTAAAGGGCATAGATATGGCTGCCCCAAAAACACGGTACGTGAAGATTTATCAGGGGCAGAAAGAACACTTTTTATCTTTTGTAGAGAAAGTTGCTGCAGCCCTTGAAAAACAGGTCGAAGATGAAAACCTGAGACAACTACTATGTAAGCAGCTGGCAAAAGACAATGCCAATGAAGAATGTAGAAAAATCATAAATTCCATGCCAGGGGAGCCTACACTAACAGAAATGATCGAAGCATGCTCTAAGCTAGAATCTGAAAGCTCTAAGTCTGCTCTGGCCACAATTCTACGGCCTATTCAACCCAAAAATGCTGACCCGGAACTGAAAAGACAACCTAAGAGGGACAATAGACAAAGACAGACGAGACAAAGAAGAAACAAGGATAACAGGAGACCTGCTCGCCGCATAAGATGCGATAAGCCAGGCCATTCTGCGAGATATTGTGAATTGTTATACCATGCCAATGGCCGACCCCTGACATGTTCGGGAAACTTCCCCAGGAGCGCAATGGGGATGTGCGCTCAGACAGAAATGTTTCCCCAGAGCATGATACCAACCCAGGCTTACTCAGCCAGCTTTCAGCCAGCACAAAGGGATCAGCCGGGGTGGATGTATGCACCGCAACAACAGTCGTCTTAGAATCCTGTCGGGTCTATAAGGTTCCCTTGGATGCGTTTGGGCCTCTAGGACATGGGCTAAGTGCATTATTGGTGGGCAGATCTAGTACCACCATTCAAGGGATCTTTGTTCACCCAGGAGTTATTGACGCTGGCTTCACAGGACAAATTTGTGCGATGATTTCCACGCCCACCCCCCCCATCACAATACCGGAAAAGACTCGGATCGCTCAACTTGTACCCTTCAAATCAAGTGTCCCTAAGGCAAAACAACAGAGTCGTGAAGGTGGTGGTTTTGGTTCCACAGGACTTCCGCAAGTTTACTGGACTGCAGATATCTCCAGCCAAAAGCCACAGATGACTTGCACCTTAATATTGCCAGATGCTCAGCCGTCCAGGATTCAGCTCCGAGGTTTGATTGACACAGGGGCTGATGTGACAATCGTCTCCTTCTCCGCATGGCCTCCTACATGGCCTTTAGCCCCCGCGGGGTCAGCCATTGCAGGACTGGGAGGAACCACACAGTTATCGAAGTGAACGACCTGTGGTGGTAAAGAACGCAGAGGGTCAAACAGCTACAATTCGGTCCTATGTCACTACAGCTCCCCTCAACCTCTGGGGGTGGGATGTCTTGGCGGCCTGGGGAGTATGTATTGGGACAAGTTTTTGATGGGGGCCACTGTACTGAAGGGCGCACAATATCCTACGTTGCCTTTGCGATGGTTAGCAAACAAACCTGTCTGGCAACCCCAGTGGCCCCTACCAAAAGAAAAATTAGTCGCCCTTCATCCTCTAGTTAAGGAACAATTACAACAGGGACACCTTGAACCTTCTACCAGTCCCTGGAATACACCTGTCTTCGTAATTAAGAAGAAATCAGGAAAATGGAGATTGCTACAAGATCTCCGAAAAAATCAATGCAGTAATGGAAAGCATGGGGGCATTGCAGCCTGGTATGCCCTCACCCACCATGATTCCAGCAGGGTGGGAAATCTTGATCATTGATTTGAAGGACTGTTTTTTCACGATCCCCTTACATCCTAATGACAAACCAAAATTTGCCTTTACTGTACCTGCGGTTAACAACGCTGAACCTGCAAAGAGATATCAATGGAAGGTCCTACCTCAGGGCATGAAGAACAGCCCGACTATCTGTCAATGGTACGTTGCTCAAGCTTTGTCCGGAATCCGTAAGCAGTTCCCTGAAGCATACTGCTACCATTACATGGATGATATCCTGGTAGCAGCATCCACCCAGGACGAGCTGCTGAAGATACAGCCTCGGCTGCTCGCTGCTCTCCATTCTTATGGATTGCAAGTGGCTCCGGAGAAAGTTCAACAGCATCCTCCTTGGAGATATTTAGGAGTCAAAATTTTGGACCAAACTATACAACACCAAGAGGTGCAGTTCTCGAGTTCTATTAAGACCTTGAATGACACTCAAACTGTTGGGCGTCATCAATTGGTTATGTCCCTATCTAGGGCTAACCACGGCACAACTTGCGCCACTCTTTAATATTTTAAAGGGGGACCCTGAGTTGAATTCACCTCGAAAATTGACTCCTGAAGCGCGACGGGAACTAGAGGAGGTTCAACAGGCCATTTCTGCTCGTCAGGTTTACCGAATAGATCCCTCCATTGATATTACTGTTTTTATTACCACTCCAGATTCTCATCCAACAGGTATCATTGGCCAATGGAACAAACAGTGGTCTGACCCTTTGCATATTCTGGAATGCGTCTTTTTGCCGCACCAACCAAAAAAGACAGCATCTATGCTATTTGAATTAATTGCTAGTCTGATAATCAAATGCCGTCAGCGCTGTCTACAATTGATGGCAGCAGCTCCTGCAATAATTTTTCTGCCAGTACAGCAGGAATACTTTGAGTGGAGCCTTACTAACAGTGCTCCTCTCCAAAGTGCACTGGAAAATTTCTCAGGACAAATTGCATACCATCTGCCTAGCCATAAATTGCTGCAATTGGCAAGATCGACAAGCTTTACCTTGCGGCCAAAAAATAGCCGAGTGCCAGTACAAGGACCCACTGTCTTCACTGATGGGTCTGGGAAAACTGGGAAAGCTATTGTTACCTGGAAGGAGGAATCTGAGTGACAGGTGCTGGAAGGCCATGAGTCAGGCTCAGCCCAGTTGGTTGAACTAAGGGCTGTTGCCATGGCCTTTCAACGGTTCTTGCAGGTACCTTTGAATTTGGTCACAGATTCTGCTTATGTGGCTGATATAACGCAACGCTTAGATTGTTCACTTCTGAAAGAAGTGAATAATGCGGCTCTGTTTTCTCTGTTAAAAACCTTATGGTGTGCAATTCAAGATCGAGTTCACCCATATTACATCCTGCATATCCATAGTCATACTAATTTGCCAGGCTTTATAACGGAAGGCAACGCCAGGGCTGACATGCTAGCTAACCCCGCATGGGTAGCACTTCAGCCTGATAAAATTGCACAAGCCAAGGCATCGCGTAATTTCTTCCATCAAAGTGCACATACCCTGCAGAAGCAGTTCCACTTAACGCCCACTGAGGCTTGGGACATTGTTAGTGCTTGCGCTGACTGCCACAGACTTGCAGCACCTCTGCCATCGAGGGTAAACCCCAGAGGCCTAAAGGCCCTGCAGCTTTGGCAGACGGATGTAACGCATGTTCCTGAATTTGGCAGGTTTAAGTATGTGCACGTGTCTATTGACACTTTCTCCTCAGCTATGTGGGCAACTGCTCATACTGGGGAGAAAAGTCGCAATGCCATTGCCCATTGGAAACTCGCTTTTGCGGTCTTGGGCGTGCCTTTTTCTATAAAAACCGATAATGGCCCGGCCTACGTCTCACAGAAGACGCGGCAGTTTTTACAACTATGGGGTGTGAATCATACTTTGGGTATTCCGCATTCTCCTACTGGCCAAGCCATTGTTGAACGCGCTCATGGCACCTTGAAGCGTGTTTTAGAAAAACAAAAAGGGGGAATGCATGGAGAAACCCCACAGAGTCACCTAGGAAAAGCGTTATACACAATTAACCATCTTACGGTGCCATCAAATTCAAATAATCCCATTATTTTGAATCACTTTCTTTCGTTGCAGTCTTCAGGCGAGACACACCTGCCCCGAGTGAAAGTCTGGATACGGGACCTACTCACTACGATGTGGGAAGGCCCATATGAGCTTATTGCTTGGGGTCGTGGGTATGCTTGTGTTTCCACAGATACTGGGATACAATGGCTACCCGCAAGATGCGTCCGCCCTGACCTGTAACATCAGAAACGGAACAGGCAACGTCCGAACGATGGCCAGAACGGAGATCATCCATCAAATGACCCTTCTAATGGAAATAATGACATTGGCCATCAACCTGTTCCTTCTATGAGCAGAGACTAAATTTCAAGTCTCCGTCGGAGTCAGAATGTTAGAATTAATAACTAAATGTATGACTGGTTTGCTAGATGTATCTCCCATGGTATTGCTGAAAAATCTCTCTGCTTGATTTAAATTAATCTTAAAACAAAAAGGGGGAATTGTGGAGAAACCTTTTGGCTGCTGCAGCATCCTGTGAAAGTTCTTTCCCTATGCAGGCTAATTAAGAAACACCTGTAGCTCATTACACTGGGAAAGTTACCTTGAAACAGGTGCTGTAGCATTCAGCCAATCACTCTGGGAGATGGATGGTCAAGTGACCAATAGCCTTGACCCATCTAGCAAACCATGTGACTCCTGACTATTTAAGGCAGGGCATTTACTCCTAAGGGTGAGGCATTTCCTCCTGAGCTTTGGAGGAGTGTGGGCCTTCCTTAGAGTAGAGCCTAAAGCCTTTGCATTAGAACATTGGTCTGCTTGGAGAGAAACGGAACGTTCCCTCTTTCTCTCTCGTTGTTGTGATGGCCGTGCCGCATCTTCCTCCTCTGAGTAAGTGGAAAGTTCTTCCTCTTTCTCTGGTTGTCTTGATGGCCCTACTTTCTCTTCTTCCAATCGTTGTGACGGCCCTGGTTCCTCTTCTTCATAATCCTCTCCTCTACGTACTGACTTTCATACACGTTTTCTCTTCTGTAAGGGTGCAACTGTTAACATTGTAGTTTGAGTAGATGCAGTGCTTGTTGCAGGGGCTTGAGCACAGCACAAATCATAAGTGGAGTTGTGGGCCCTTTGTCCCGGCTATGCTTCCCCCCTATTCTGTTGTGCTCCTGCACACTGGCAAGAACATGGCAAGCTGAGAAGTCCTTGAGGCCTCGGTGCCAACTATAAACATTAATGCGGTATTGACGTGCGGAAACAGACTCTACAACTCGGAAAGTTGTAAAGTAGGTATGTTTATTGCAGCGCTGGGTGCACGGGGGATCGCTCCACCACAAACGTGCACACCGTATGGCAAAACAAGAACCAATTTATAATGCAAAGGTATACATGACTGTGGGAAACTATGGCTGGTCCATGGATCCCAGGACAGAAGATGAAAAAACTGACCTTGGAGAGATTGCTGTGTATCCCTGCAGATCTGAAAACTCCCTGAACAGAAGAAATGGAAAACAACTTGCAGGTGCTGGGAGAGCCAGGGAACTGTAAGATAAGGAGGAACTGTAAGATAAGAAACTGGACTGCATTTTTGCACTAATTGTCTGATGTAATGAATTTGGCTTGGATTATACAGAGTGTGTGATCACCAATCATGTATTAGGCTAAGGCGCGTGAACAGCTATAGTTAACCAATCACCTAATTGTTTATGTCGCGTGCACTGTTAGAGTTAGTATAAAAGTGTGCTGGAACCTGCAAGAGTTAGATGGAATTAATTATATAATAAATGAATACTACTTGAACCTGTGTATGTCGTGTCCGTCTCAACAGCGACATACAGCAACATCTGGTGACCCTGACGTGATTCGCCAGGACATGAACTTTTGGACCGCAGGGCGAAGTGCGGTGGAGACGGAGCCCAGCGTATCTTGAGAGCAGCGGGGAAGCTGCGAATTGATCCGGATCGACTTAGACTTTGACACCTGGAGAGGTGAGCCACTGGGAACAGGATAATGGGGAATAGCCTCACAAAGGAGGAAGCTGTCCATTCTTTTTGGACGCTAATATTGAAAAGAAAAGGACTGAAAATGACTAATAATAACCTCCAAAAAATGTTGTTGTGGGCGCAGCGACAAGGGCTTGAAGCGAACTCTGCCACAGCATTCAATGTGTCTGTTTGGCAAGCCCTAGGGGAGAAACTATTTGATGCTGCTTCTGGTGGGGCAAAAGAAGCTACAGACTTATTGACAACGTGGCAATCACTTTTAGAGGCTTTGAGAGACTTGAAGCCTGAGTGCAATAAAGCACAGGATAAGATGGACTCTATGGCAACCAATCATTATTAGCCAGCTGGACTGAGTTAACTAACTAACTCAAGGTACCGATCCTGCCTACAAGAGGCAGGCCATTTCCTCCTGGCTGCGGAAGATGCAACTGTGTTCTTGGTGCCGCAGCCCAGGCTGGTGAGCAACAGGGCTCTGTTCCAATAACCTCCTCTGCAGTAAACGAGGTTGTGGGAGATGTGAGGAAATAGGAACTGAAAGAGAAAAGAAATAGGAAACCAAAGAGAAAAAGCAACCATTACCTCAATAGAAGGAGGCAAGCAACTGGGAATGATGGGAAGCATGGCTTCAACAAAACACAAGTTTGTTGACAAAAGTGCTAGAGAAACAGAGTAGCACTGTCAACAGCACTGACGTGATACAACTCCTGGTTTGGGTATCGGCCCATGTACTGAACACAAACTCTTCAAATATAGATATGACGGGGACTTGGGACACTAGAGGCGTTAAACTTTGGGATGCAGCCACCGGTGGGGATGCTGCCGTGCAGCGACAGCTGACAGCCTGGCGCGCTGTGTTCGAGGCGTTGAAGGGCGCGGCGGGAGAGAGCGAGGGCGAGGGGACATCGGCATCCGCCTCCTCCCGCAGCCCCGGCGGCACCAGCAGCCCCGGCCCCGCCTCCCCCGCGGCCCCACCGGCAGAGGAACTATGTAAAACTGCCGGCGTGGAAAAGTCATAATCGAATCCTTTTGATCCAGGGCCCCGAACGAGAGCCAGACTTATTTCCCTCCCTCCCCCCCCCCCCCCCCCCCTGCTGCTTCCAACGATGTCTGTACACCGGCACTCCCGCCAGCCGCGCCGCCCCGGGAATGCCGCTGCTGCCGCCGGCAGCCGGGGCCGCGGGCGCGGCGTTTGCCGCGGCGCTGCCGCTCGTGTGCGAAGCCAGCCGCGGCTGGAAGGGACGGAGACGCGCTGCGTGCCCCGCTGTGCCGGTTCTATTCCGGCTGATGGTCCTCCTCGGTGGGAGGGGTCGGCGGCGGTTACGGAGCGCGAGCGGTCGGAGCCGCGCCAGTAACAACAACAACAGCAACAACAAGGGGGGCGGCCGTCACAGGGCGGCTGGGTCGTCGTCCCCACCCCGCCCCCCCCCCGCCCGGCTGAGGCGAGGGAGGGCTGACCCCCGCTGCCGCTTCCCCCCCCCCCCCCCACCCCCTGCCGCAGGCCGCGCCTGGAGAGCGGCCGCTTGGCCCCCCACCCGTGGCCCAGGTTTTACCAAGAGACAGCACATCCAACACTTAACTTGAATCATCTCGATCGGTATTGCAGGAAATAACTAATCCTCTTCTGTTCCAACAATTTCAACAATTAATATCAGTGTTGCAAAATCGTAAACATGCGTATTTCATTGCACACCTGCGAGCGCACACCATGCTTCCAGGGCCTATAGCAGAAGGGAACAGGCGAGCTGACCCTCTCACGAGTGCAGCTCTGGTACCAAACTTGCTCATGCAGGCAAAAATTTTGCATGACTGCTACCATCAGAATGCTGACGCTATTAGGCAACAATTTGGTTTAACAAGAGAGCAAGCCCGCTCAATCGTACAATTGTGTAGTAGCTGTGATAAATGAGTGAGTCCCAAACAGAACTGATTGATCAGTTTCCTGATTGATATAACATTTTGTGCATTGAAGATACCCTCTTAAACATGTGCCAAACCCATATGTACAGCAGTGTTAGTAACAATATTAAAGCAGCTGTAGCTATTAACAGTATTATAACAGGATGTTCTGAAAAACAGAACAGGACTGAAAAATCCTGAAGCGAAAGGTGACCATCTAAAGAGTGCTTCCCAGCATCTATGCTCTCCATCCTTTTCTACTTTTCACCATTTCCTTTTATTTCGTTTTGCATTATGATGAACTGTCACCAGAGTTCTCTGCTCTGTAGTGTCAGAGCATTCTGTGTATCACTCTGGTGGTTAGCAGCATCATGAGGCATTTCGCAGGTTTACGTTTTTGCATTTCACAGAGATCTTAAACTAAGACAATCACTTATCTTGAATAGGCACACCCTACTCCTCGCCACCTATTTGCACATCCATTGTCCCATATTGACACGAATCAAATGAATACTTTTTACAATCCCCTGTTTTCTTTTTTGATGGAATTGATTCGTGTTTTTGTTTCCAATCGTGTCAACACTTGCTGAATGGGTGTCAGTCCCTGATTTTCCCCTGTTTTGATTACTAGCAGGGAATGAGTTTTCCCTTTCTCTAATTCCGAATTAACAGGTACTGCAGATATCTGCATTCCCTGTATAGCCGAATGTACTAGCCTAATGACACAAGGTATCAAACATGGAATTATTAACAATCCTCCGAAAGTTCCTAGTATAGCTATTCCAACTTTGGTTCGCCAATCACCATTCACGAAATTTCAAAAAAATCCTCCTAACTCTCCTAGATTGATTCCATTCCAAGTTTGAACTGGGACATGAGCTACCTTTTTCATTCCCTTTACAAGTTCATCTATAGCTTTTCCTTCATCATCAATTGCCAAACAACAATTACTAAGATTAAATTTTCTGCAAACACCTCCCTCTTGTGCTAACAAATAGTCTTAGGCAAGGCGATTTCGATACAAAGCTCTTCTTATTTTGGTCTGTTGTTTAGCAATTAATCCAAGCGCATCCCCAGTTTTGTTTACTACTATTTCCAGCACTGCTTGTAATCTTATTATCCTATTCAGCATATATATTGGGGTTCTGTAACCCCAAGACCCATCGTCTGCCCAGGTAGCCGGTCCATAATAGGAAATAATTCTTTCAGGTGGCCATTCATTATCTTTCCAATTTCCAATTTGTAAATCCCGTCTTTGGCGCCTTTTTCTTATCTCAATAGCTTCTGCATATACCTGAACTCCCAACCGCTCTCCCCGATTCATGGGTAACAGAAAGAAACTGGGTCTTATAGTTCCCAATAGACAGGATCCTGTCCAATTTTTTGGCAAATATGCATAGGCTAGTTTGCCACAAATCCAGTAATGTCCTTCAGGGGTTTTCCACCCGTTTGGTATATTTGTCCCATCCGTCCGATTTTTAAATTTCCTATTCATTTTCAGTGGGTTTCCCCACTTGTCCCACTTATTTCTTGTTTCATTCCATAAGTAATCCCCTTCGCATTCCAGGTTACCTACTTGCTTTCCACCATCCTTCAAATTTTGCCAACAACTCCTTCCAATTATGCTTGTTTGGAGTGTCCATTGTTGCTTTCTGTTACCTTCTGTTATAATATTTTCATTCTTCCATATTCGGGGATCGCTTATATTACTTTCCATAGCTTCCCATGGCCGCCTATCACCTTGATTTGTTCCACCACAAACATAACAGTTGGTCACATGTAACGACTTAGCAATGTTTTCACCAAGATTCACAAATAAATTCTTAGTCATTGTGGGAATTTCATATTTCACCCCTGTTTCTATTTCATGATAAAATGAATTAAAGAGTAGCCGATTTTTTACTGGTTTTCTAGTCTTTTCTTTATATTCTATGAACAAGCTGATCCCAGGATCCTTTCCTGAGCCATAAATTTTTAATCCCAGCTTCGCCCCCTGTTGTTTCCATTTACCTAGGTTTATGAGTGTTAAGGTGATAGGATTGCAAGAGTGAGCTGTACAATTGGGTAAAGCTTTTCCTTTGACAATTTTTGCTTCAAGGCCTGTTCCTGCACAGAGTTGAGGCCATCTCCAGCTAGAAGCCGTGCTCCAGCAGGCACAGGCCCACATTCCGCCTTTCCCCCATACATGATTCTCACAAAAGTGAGTATGCCCATCTACACTTTCATATCTGGTGGGATAACAATGAGAGGGTCTATCCTTGGATCCAGGGCAAAGGTATTTTTCACAATTGCTATAATACTTTCTCCATCCTAAATCACCACAGTTGTTATAGCGGTCCTCATCAATGGCGGCACAGGCATCAAAAGCTATCGATACTGAGGCGTTCAAACTGGTTACTTCTTCACTTATTCCAAGCAATTTACCATCTTTAGAATTCGTTTTTACTTCTATCCAGTATAGATATGGGAGCTCTTTGGGATCATAGCATATAATTTTGTTTTCCTCCCTACACAGGGCATACTGGGTTTGGTTATGAATGCAGGTCCCGATTATTCGGTCTTTACAGTCGTAGACAGTGTGGTACACCAGGGTTTGAGAACTTATCCGCCCCCTCCTGGTAGTGACCACACATTGACTGCAATTGTTTGCTGCAGCCTGAGTCAAGAAACTCACCCCAAATAGGATCAGAAGAGGTCCGGTAAGGGCCATAGTGGTCGACGGTCACAGCCCGAAGGGGTTGCAGCCCTTGGCAGACCTTCTAAGCCGCACCACTGATTCCCTATCCGGTCTTGCCCTCTCCTCACTGGGTTATGTCACTGGATGAGTTCTTGTCGGTTATAGCAACAATAGTATCTAACTCACAACAATATTCTTTTTTTTTTCTTTTCTTAGAGAGTTGTTGGTTTTGCCCCAGATACACCAAAAGCTTAGGCTATTGTGTAAATATTGCTCTTGCCGTTCCTCTGAAGAAATGATGTATTTACCTCACTGAGAATACTTAGTTCTGATAAATAGACAACACCTTCCACACAATGAACAGGCACTAATACCAGCCCCTTTATGATGACAAAAAAAATTATTTTGGGGTATTCCTCCCATATATCATTCTTTTTATTTATAGAAGTTACTATAAAATTCCCACAATAACTTATCTCATATTTTTCAATGAAGGCCTTTTCAAGTCCGTTTTATGGTCAGCTTGGTTTCTCCCGGTTCAGATGTTATTTTCCACTCTTTCACTGGACCTTTCACTCGCGACGCGTGTGTCCATCCTTTTTCAGCAGTTCGTACAGCTGTTTCTGTGGTTAACAAAACAAGAAAAGGTCCTTCCCAGAGGGGAGATGAGGTTTCTTCCTTCCACGTTTTTATCAAAACCTTATCTCCCGGTTTTATTTGGTGAATAGGAAATCCTAAAGGCAGTGTTTGAGCTATTATTCCAATTTCTCTTAACTCCTGTAATCTTTTTCCAATAATGTTTATATATTTTTGGATATTGTGATCCTCAATTACATTATTTCCCAAGGGCATTCCTTGGGAATAAGGCATACCATATAACATTTCATATGGTGATAATCCAGTTTCACTGTGTGGTTTTGTTCTTATGTTTAGAAGTGCCAATGGTAAACATTTTGTCCATGGCATCTGAGTCTCAATCATTAATTTAGCCAATGGTTGTTTTATTGTTTGATTCATTCTTTCTACTTTCCCTGAACTTTGTGGATGCCATGGGGTATGGTATTCCCATTGGATGCCTAGTGATTGACATAATAATTTTACCATCTTTGAGGTAAAGTGTGTGCCCTGATCAGACTCAATGTACTGGATTATCTCATACCTAGGTATCAGATGGTCTAATAGAATTTTTACCACCATCTGTGCCGTAGCTCGCGCTACAGGGTAAGCTTCTACCCATTGTGTTAAATGATCCACTATCACCAAGAAATATTTTATCCTTCCCACCTTGGGCAATTCTGTAAAATCCACTTGTACTTTTTCAAAGGGTCTGTAAGCTGTTTTTCTTCCTCCCACAGCTACTTGCCGAAACACCTTTTTATTTATCTTCTGACAAGTTATGCAACCTTGTGTAATTTGTTTCGCTATTTCAAAAATCCCAATACAGCCAAATTGTTTAAGGAAATGGTCACTTAATGCTTTTGTACCCCAATGTGTTTGTGCATGCAAGCGTTCCAATATTTGTCTGGCATAGGCTTTTGGCAGCATCTCCCGTCCATTGGGCAGTGCTCATTTCCCTTGCTCTAATTTTACTCCTATCTTTTCCAATTTTATTTGTTCCCTGGGGTAAACTTTTTTCTTTCTCCCGTTTTCTCTTCTTCACTTGTATCTTTTTCTACTTGTATCTTTTTCTGTTTGTACAACATTAATTCTAGTGACTTGAGTCCTTAAAGCCGCTTCCCGTGCCTCCTTATCTGCCAAATTATTTCCTCTGGTTTGTTAATCTAATGCTCTTTGATGTCCTCTCACACATACCACTGCTATCTCTTTTGGTTCCCTTAATGCTTTTAAAATTTTTACTATTAATTCCTGATGTATTAGATCCCTCCCTTGAGTATTAATTAAACCTCTTTCTTCCCAAATTTTTCCAAAGGTATGGACTACCCCATATGCATATTTAGAATCTGTGAATACAGTCCCACTTTTCCCTTTTAATAGCTCCAGGGCCCTACATAGGGCATACAGTTCACAAGCTTGGGCCGACCATGATGGACTCAGAGGTCCCGATTCTACTGGCTCTAAATCCTTGTTGATAATTGCATTCCCTGATTTCCTTTTCCCTTCCACTACTCGGCAGGAGCCATCTACAAACAATACTTCTCCTTTTTCTAATTCAGCATCTCTTAAATCTGGTCTCACTTTAGTTTGGGTTACCATTACTTCTAAACAGTTATGTTGCAATCCCCCTGATGGTTCTCCAAACAGAAATTGTGCTGGGCTTTGAGCAGAGGTCACCCTCAGCTCTAAGTCAGGGGAGTCAATTAATATTGCTTCATATTTCAGGATCCGGCTATCTGTTAGCCATTTTTTTGCTTTTTGTTGTAAAATACTCCTAACATTATGTGGGGTGTTTACCTTTAAAGGAGCACTAAAAGTAATTTTTCTGGCTTCTTCTATCAATAATGCTGTGGCAACCAGAGCTTGAAGACAAGCGGGCCACCTTCTACTTACTGGATCTAATAATTTGGAACAATAACTCACAGGTTTTTTTATCCCTGCCCAGTCCTGGGTAAGGACTCCGTATGCTGTCTGATTTGATACATTGACAAAAAGATAAAAACGTTTTTCTAAATCCGGGAGGCTTAATACAGGTGCCTGTATTAATGTCTTTTTTATTTCTTTGATTTCTATGATTCTATGATTCTTCAAATTTTTTGTCATCTTCTGTAGACCACTTAAGTTGATTATTAGTCAATTTTTCATATAAAAATTTTACCTTTTTCACTGTAACTTTCGAGCCATGGTCTACAATATCCTAATAGTCCTAATATTTGCTGAATTTCCTTTTTAGTTTGTGGGGGTTTTAAGGATAAAATTCCAGATACCCTGTCAGGATCTAACTTCTTCTTTCCCTTATCCAATGTCCTAAGTATTTCACTTCCCGTTCTACGAACTGTAACTTTGATCGGGACACCTTCAATCCCTTTTCTCCTAAAAAGTTTAGCAATTTAATTGTGGCCCCTCAGGTTTCTTCTTCAGTTTCTCCTGCTACTAACAAATAATCTACATATTGTATTAATTTTATCCCTTTTTGTAATGTGAAATTTTGTAATATTTTTTCTAAAGTTTTTCCAAAAAGATTTGGTGATTCTGTAAACCCCTGTGGTAGCACAGTCCATTTTAATTGTTGTTTTCGTCCCGTTTCGGGATCCTCCCATTCGAAAGCAAAATAATCTCTGGATCCCTCGTCCAGAGGACAGGCCCAAAAGGCATCTTTTAAATCTATTACACTATACCAAGTATATTTTGGGGATATATGACTCAGTAAAGTATAAGGATTTGCTACCACAGGGAATTTAGTGATGGTTCGCTGATTTACAGCTCTCAGATCTTGTACCATTCTATATGACCCATCCGTTTTTTTTACGGGAAGGATGGGTGTATTATGAGGTGACATGCATGGTTCCAGAGTTCCTTTTTCCAAAAGTCTTTCAACTACAGGTTTTAAGCCTTTTCGACCCTCCATGGGTATAGGGTATTGCTTGATTCTAATTGGGCGATGTGGATCTATTATTTGAACTCTTATAGGGTCCATTTCTACTTTTCCAGTGTCCCCCTCTTTGTACCACACTGAAGGGTTAATGGCTTTTTCATCTTCTTGTGTCAAAGCGTATAATTTAACTTGCAATTTGTCTCCTTGAATTTGAATGCCCAAATTTAATTTTAAAATCAAATCCCTTCCTAACAAATTATATTCTGCTTCAGGGAGCAAAAGTAAGTCATTGAGGCAAAATTTCTTTTCCGTTTCTATTTCTACATCTTTTAAAATAGGTACTTTAAAAGGTTCTCCTTTTGCCCCCATTACTGTCATACAATCTTTCCCTTTTTCTATTCCTTTTGGCAATTTTTGGATAGTCGATTTTTCAGCTCCCGTATCTACTAAAATAGAACCTCTTCCTTATGGGGACCTATTGTTAATTTTATCAAGGGCTCTGTTGATGTTGAAGTCCCCAGAAGATACAGCCCCTGACACCCCTATTCTTCCTTAAACATTTTTTCATCTCGTCCTCGCTTACGGCAGTTTTTCTGAAGATGTCCCGTCTTGTTACAGTAGTAACGAACAGGAGCTGTGAACCTCTCTCGAGAAGGCTGTTCCTGGGGCGTGCGTTTTATTCTTTCTCCCCCTTTTAGATCCCCAGGTGGGGTGCTGTTTTTCTGACTTTCTTTCACTGCCGTTAAAAAGATCTTTGCTTTCGTTTTCTGTTTTTCTTCATCTCTTCTAACATAGACTTTTTGGGCTTCCCTAAGTAATTCTTCTAATCCCCTTTCCTGCCAATCTTCTAGTTTCTCTAATTTCTTTCTTATATCGCCCCAGGATTTAGCTACAAATTGTGTTCTAAGTAATGTGGTCCCAGCCACTGTATTCGGATCAATTCCTGAACACATTTGTAGGCTTTTTCTTAGCCTCTCCAACCACTTTGTTGGAGATTCATCTTTTGCTTGTTGTTCATTAAATGCTTTATTAATATTTTGCCCTCGGGGAACCGCTTCCCTTATTCCTTGTATAATCAACGTTCTCAGATCCCTCATGTTTTGTCTCCCCTGGGGTTGTTGATGATCCCAGTGGGGATCCACATTTGGCCATTTCTGATCTCCTGGGGGTCCTGCTTGATTTTGTCTTTCCCAGATTCTCATTCCAGCTTGTCTAATCATCTCTCTTTCCTCAGCATTAAATAAAATCCCTAAGATGGATTGTATTTCTTCCCAGGTATAAGTATTAGGACCTAGGAATTGATCCAATTTTTCTGCTACTTCGAGGGAATCATCTAATAGGGTTCCCATTTCTTTCTTAAAATTTCTTCGTCTGTGGTATTCAATGGGACTGCTACGAACCCTATAGCCCCCTGATTGCCCCCGAGAGGAACCTCTCTAAAGGGACATAAAGAGGCTCCCTCGGATACGGCAGTCTTACTTCTTGTACAAGCAGCTGGGGGTTGTTCCAGCTCTGGTGCTGTCGGTGGGGGTGGCAGAGGTATAGACAGTGCTGGTGGGGATACTAAGGCCACCGGGGGGGGAACCGCCACAGGAGGCGGATTGTTAAGATATGGAGGCGGTAAATTATCCAGTGGCTCCCATTTATCATCTCTTTTTTTTTCTTTGTTTTTATCTCCTTCATTTTACTCAAACTTCTCATCTGTTTTTAATGTAAGTATTGAGGCTGGAAAAGGACGTGAAGTCCTAATCCATAATTCTGCATATTCGCTTTCCTCCTGACTGAAAGGTTCCTTTGAATTAACATATATATTTAGGGCTTGGCAAACCCAGTCTTCAAAGGATCCGAAAACAGGCCAAAAAACGTGTGGCTTTAAAGGTCCTTTTGGCCATGTAATCATGCAATACCGAACCAATTTTACTTTATTTTTTCCTTTTCTGGGGCCCCATTCGTCCCAATTTCTAATCATTATTCCTAATGGACTTTCTACCGGTATATCTGGTAATTTGCTCCTTTTTCCTGGTCCTGGGTCTTTGACTTGTTTTGACCCATCTAGGAATTTTACTGTGGCAATTCCTACAGCCCTTTGTTGCTGATAAGAGTGTCTGGCAGGGGGTTAATGATCTATCACCCACCCACGAGCCCTATAGGAATCGCTTCGGTCCTTCACCGGCCAAGTCCCTCACGGGAGATTGGAACCGCGGTTAGAAGACCTCCGCACTCGCTTCGGAACTATGTTCCGTCTCAGTCACGCTCTTACACTCACACATACACACACAGGCAACCAATTCCCACCCAACCGAACGATCAACGCCTTAAATACTTACGACTCCATCGTCTTCTCACGACTCCTTTGTCCGTTGTTCGGGATCTAACTGAACGGTGTACGCACAGCCTTGGCTGTCTCTGTTCGGGATCGAACCAAACAGTATACGCACACCACAATCACACACGGCGTCACTCACAGCTCCGCTGTCTTCGTTCGGGATCGAACCAAACGGTCGCTCGGGTCCACGCGTAGAGAATTACGGGCAAAACAAAACTACTGAAGCCGGCAAGGGAGCTGAGCTTGTATAAAAGATCAAATTCTTTGCTTGCTTCTATTCAGGTTCAGGATGGCGTCAGTCCTGACCCAACCTGATCAGGAGCCACCAAAAAGGTAAATGGTGGGGCGCCCCTCCTAGATTAGGTCAGATTTCAGGAACTAAGACCATCCCGGACGAGCCCCCAATTGTGATAAATGAGTGAGTCCCAAACAGAACTCCAATTAAAGTTTACAATTTATTAGGCAGATAAAAGCAAGCAAACAGCGCTGGGTGCGCCGGGAGTCTCCGCTCCACCAAGACGCACACCATATAGTTCTTGTTTTTGGTTTATATTCCTTTTACTAATACATATTCTCAATTATTTCTGAGAAAAAGGTGGTCTTATTACAATGGGCTCGGAGAAGTCATCTCCATAGTCTCCACCCCTAACCCCCCCAGTTGCGCATGCGCAGTGTCTCCTGGTGGTCGTGAGTAGGGGTCTCAGGGATGAAGGCTATATGTCTTCCTCGTGATGACTTTTTCACCTCCCCAGAAAATTAGCCAAGTCATCATGACTGTGCTCTGCGAAGTCATCAGGACCGTCCTTGTTCTTCATCTTGGCTCCTGCTTATCTTACACAAGGGTTATGCAAGTTACAGATACATGACTTAAGCAAGCTAACTTAAAAGTGGTTAAGCGAGATTAGAGATTAAGTGCATACAGACCCTTTGGCCCCTCTTGTCTAACACCTTGCAACTGGCAGTAAAGCAAAAGAAGAAGAAAGAGAAAAAGAAAAAAAACCCAAAATGTTAGGTGGCTTTTGCAAGAAGCGAGAGCTATATACATACCATTCTGCTTTCTCTAGGGCTACAGTTATACAAGAACAAACAGAATGGTTAAAGGTTACATATACAAAAAGGTCATATTTCACTATGCGACCCTAACATTGTTTTATATTGATATGTATCAGGTGAACCCATTTCACAATTAGGGCCCCTGGTTAGTAGCATCATGAGGCATTTTGCAGGTTTACGTTTTTGCATTTCACAGAGATCTTAAACGAAGATAATCACTTATCTTGAATAAGCACACCCGTTGTCCCATATTGACATGAATCAAATGAACATATTTCACATATAATGATAATATGAATTACTTAGGGATATGGTTTAATGGGAGATTAGGGACGGTTGGACTGGATGACCTCTAAGGTCTTTTCCAACCTAGAAAATCTATGAAATCTATGAAATCTATATATACAAGCAAATGATGCACAATATAATTTCTCACCACACGGTGATCAATGCCTGTCCCATCCCAGCTAATGATCCCAAAACAGATAAGTCCCAACACCACAATCCCAGACCAGTGAGAGGCCCAAATAAAAAAGAATGAGAAAGAGAGAGAGAACTCCGAGAGACAGAGAGAGTGCCCTCCCAAGAGAGTTCCCAGAAGAGCAAAGGCCCTTCTTTCCAGTCAAACCTCATCTATATACTGGGCATGACATAGTATGATATGGAATACTTCATTGGCCAATTTGGCCCTCAATCCTAAATCTAAGTGTATGGATCATCCGGCTCATAGATTCAAATCAAGTTTCTTGGCAATGCCCAGCACACGGGCCACTCAATGTCTAGCACACAGGTGACACGGGGGGGGGGGGGGGGTTGTAGAAGCAACCCAGCTTTGTATTGCCTTGAGGAAGAGACGACCCACGGGGAGCTGTGTAGTTAGCTCAGCCCTGAGTTGTCTGATGAGTCAGTGCTGCATTATACAAAGAACCAAAACTTGATTTGAGCCTTGAAATCCCTCAACAAAGAATATGCCCTGAGTCTCAATCCAACCATTGTCCAGTTGCCTGAGATAAGGTAAAGGGAAGCTGGAAGGTTTCTGCTTCATCGGACAACCTTGTGTACTCAGACAACTTTGTATATTCAGATGAATCGATAAGGGGAGAAACTCCCTTTCACACCCCCAAAGACCCCCTCAGGCATGGTACCTACACAGTCACGTAAATCAGGGGATAAAAGCCCTATGATTTGGGTTGGGAATTGGGAGCTGCTTCTCTAACTACACAGCTGGTCTGTGAGGAGATTTTTCCCCCCCTTGATAGGGACGCCGGCCAAGGTAACTTCCCTGGGATTGAGAGCCCTTACCTGGAGGGGTAAGTGATTATTTAGCATGCTTTAAGTGTAGCGCGCTTGTGTGTTGTCTCTTTTGTGTGCTGCAATAGTGCATTCTGTGACTCTCCTGTGTGCTGCGATAGTGTATTGTAATAGTGTATATTTTGTTTTTAAAATTGCGATTGTATCTATAAGAACCTGTAATAGTGGCGCATTGAATCTGCAAGTGCAGTTCAAGTAAATTGTTATCTTGAACCTTACAGTTAAACCTGTAAGTGCAGTGCAAATAAACTGTTTGCTTGAACCTTGTAGTCGAGTCTCTTTTTGTCACACTAAGTTCAAATCATAAGGGGAGTCGTGGATCCTTTGTCCCAGCTATGCTCCCCACTCCCAGCCTGTGGTGCTCCTGCACACTGGCAAAAACACGGGAAACTGAAAAGTCCTTGAGGTCTCAGTGCCAACTATAAACATCAGTGCACTGTCAACATTCTTCTCAGAGCAAGTCTCAGACTAAAACCAAAACACAGAGCTCTTCTAGCTGCTAAAAAGAACTAACCCTGTCCCAGTCAAAATCAGGACATACACTGACATTCCTGAGAGTAAGTGGCTCACCCGCACTGTTTAAGAAACATTTTTAATGAAACTATTAATCCTGCCAGTAAATAGGAACTGTTTCATGGAATTGTTAAGTTACATCACTTTTATGCATGTACTGCTGTTTGTTCCAGAAAGGAATTGTTCAAAAGGATAAGAAACCCATGGACTCTATTTGTGATATGCCTCTGCAAAGTACATTGGTCTAATCAAAACAAGTTAAGCAGTTGCCCAGTGTCGTGGGTTAGGTTGAACCACCCCACACACACACAGCCGGTCACTACCCCTCCCCCACCCCCAGGAATGAGGGAGAGAATTAAAGGATAAACGTGAAACCCGTGGGTTGAGATAAGAGTGATTTAATACAGATGATTTAATACAATGTAGGTGCTCACCACCCCCTCGTATGCGAAGCCCGTCTCGTCCCGAAAACTGCAAATCCCGGACGAACGCGAGGCCCCGAAATAGAGAGGGGCAGAGAGGGAGAGATAGTACTCCGAGAGTGGGAGTACTGGGAGAGAGAGAGAGGAAAGGAAAAAAAGAAAAGCAATAGAGCGAAAAAAAACACAGCAAGCGCAAAAGAGCAAAAGCGGCAAAAGCGCAAAAGCCAAAGCGCAAAAGCCCTTCTTCCCATCTGACCCTCGCTTTTATACTGGGCATGACACTGCATGATATGGAATACTAATTGGCCAGTTTGGCCCTCAGTCTTAAGTTCCACACAAATCACAAGGGGAATCGTGTCCCCCTTGTCCCATCTATGCTCCCCCCTTATCCCGCCGTGCTTCTGCACTCCGGCACACTGAAAAGTCCTTGGCAGCTTGTTATCAGTGTTCTTCTCAGAGTGAGCCTCTGAGTAAAACCAAAACATGGAGCTTTTCTAGCTGTTAAAAAAAAAAAACAAACCCCTCTGTCCCAGCTAAAACTAGGACAGTATCCACCCCTTATTCCATACCATGCACGTCATGCTCAAACCTTACATATATACTATTCCCTTAGCCATGGGTCATCCCTCCTAAATGTGTCTTCATCTGTTGTAGTAGTCTCTCAGGGCAGGGAAAGATGACGTGGAATTCGCTCAGTCGGTAGAACGGATGACATGTAGTCTTTGTTGCGTGTGGCGCCTGGAGCTCGTAGTTGGTGTATCCAGCCGCTGTCTGCAGGTTGAAGATGTTGATCTCAAGGAAGTTGCTGGGTGTTTGGAATCGGTTCTGATTCTGACGAAGTTCATTCTTCATTAACCTGGATGATTCTTAATATAATGACATTAGTACAATGTGCACACAATTCAATTCAATTTATCATCTATTTTCACCCAACATCAAATCCCCTTGAGGTACACATTGGACTTCCCCGTCCTTTTGCATCACCCACCAAGTGCACCCAGGTCCCTGAGCAAAAGCAATCCCACGAATGGGTTTACCTTTACCCGAGGCAGGAATAACCCAAACTGTCTTCCCAAGTATATTCCTCATGTGCACTACAGGGACTTTATCTCCTTCTACAGTACGTAGAAGTTCTGATTGCGAAGGACCAGCTCGATTTGCAGAGCCTCTAGTGTTGACTAACCAGGTGGCTTTTGCTAAATGCGTATCCCAATGTTTGAAGGTTCCACCACCCATTGCTTTCAGTGTGGTTTTTAGCAATCCATTATATCGTTCAATCTTCCCAGAAGCTGGTGCATGATAGGGGATGTGATATACCCACTCGATGCCATGCTCTTTGGCCCAGGTGTCTATAAGATTGTTACGGAAATGAGTCCCGTTGTCCGACTCAATTCTTTCTGGGGTGCCATGTCGCCACAAGACTTGCTTTTCAAGGCCCAAGATCGTGTTCCGGGCGGTGGCATGGGGCACAGCATAGGTTTCCAGCCATCCAGTGGTCGCTTCCACCATTGTAAGCACGTAACGCTTGCCACTGCGAGTTTGTGGAAGTGTGATATAATCAATTTGCCAAGCCTCTCCATATTGATATTTCAGCCAACGCCCTCCATACCATAGAGGTTTTAACCGCTTGGCTTGCTTGATTGCAGCACACGTTTCACATTCATGGATCACCTCTGCAATAGTGTCCATAGTTAGGTCCACCCCTCGATCGCGAGCCCATTTGTATGTGGCGTCCCTTCCTTGATGGCCTGAGGCATCATGGGCCCAACGAGCTAGAAATTTTTCACCTTTATGTTGCCAGTCCAGATCCACTTGAGCCACTTTAATCTTGGCGGCCTGATCCACCTGTTGATTGTTTTCATGTTCTTCTGTGGCCCGACTCTTGGGTACATGGGCATCTACATGTCGTACTTTCACAATCAGCTTCTCTACTCGAGCAGCAATGTCTTTCCACAACGGGGCAGCCCAGATGGGTTTACCTCTGCGTTGCCAGCTGCTCTGCTTCCATTGCCGTAGCCATCCCCACAGGGCATTTGCTACCATCCAAGAGTCGGTATAGAGATAGAGCATTGGCCACTTTTCTCGTTCAGCGATGTCTAAAGCCAGTTGGATGGCTTTCACCTCTGCGAACTGGCTTGATTCGCCTTCTCCTTCGGTAGCTTCTGCGACCCGTCGAGTAGGACTCCATACAGCAGCTTTCCATTTTCGATGTTTTCCTACAAGGCGACAGGATCCGTCCGTAAACAGAGCGTATTTCTTCTCATTGTCTGATAGTTCATTATAAGGTGGAGCCTCCTCAGCACGTGTCACCTCCTCCTCCTCTGGTGACATTCCAAAGTCTTTACCTTCAGCCCAGTTAGTGATCACTTCCAAAATTCCTGGGCGATTGAGGTTTCCTATCCGAGCTCTTTGTGTGATCAGCGCGATCCACTTGCTCCATGTGGCATCAGTTGCGTGGTGTGTAGACGGGACGCTCCCTTTGAACATCCAGCCGAGCACTGGCAATCGGGGTGCCAGGAGCAACTGTGCTTCCGTACCAATCACTTCAGAAGCAGCTCGGACTCCTTCATATGCTGCCAGTATCTCTTTTTCAGTTGGAGTATAGTTGGCTTCGGATCCTTTGTATCCTCGACTCCAAAACCCAAGAGGTCGACCTCGCGTCTCCCCTGGCGCTTTTTGCCAGAGACTCCAGGTAGGACCATTCTCCCCGGCTGCAGTGTAGAGCACGTTTTTGACATCTTGTCCTGTCCGGACTGGTCCCAGGGCTACCGCATGGACTATTTCTTGTTTAATTTGTTCAAAGGCTTGTTTTTGCTCTGGGCCCCATTCAAAATTATTCTTCTTTCGGGTTATTTGGTAGAGGGGTTTTACAATCTGGCTGTAGTCGGGAATATGCATTCGCCAGAAACCCACAATGCCTAAGAAAGCTTGTGCTTCCTTTTTGTTGGTTGGTGGGGACATAGCTGTTATTTTATTGATCACGTCCATCGGAATCTGACGACGCCCATCTTGCCATTTTATTCCCAAAAACTGAATCTCCTGGGCAGGTCCCTTGACTTTACTCTGTTTTATGGCAAAGCCTGCTTTCAGAAGGATTTGGATTATCTTTTCACCTTTCTCAAAAACTTCTTCTGCTGTGTTGCCCCATACAATGATGTCATCAATGTATTGCAAATGTTCTGGGGCATCACCCTGTTCCAGTGTGGTCTGGATCAGTCCATGGCAAATAGTGGGGCTGTGTTTCCACCCCTGGGGCAGTCGATTCCAGGTATACTGGATGCCCCTCCAAGTGAAAGCAAACTGTGGCCTGCATTCCGGTGCCAAAGGAATTGAGAAAAACGCATTAGCGATATCAATTGTAGCGTACCACCTGGCTGCCTTTGACTCCAGTTCATACTGAAGTTCCAGCATATCTGGCACGGCAGCACTCAATGGTGGTGTAACTTCATTCAAGCCACGATAGTCTACCGTCAGCCTCCACTCGCCATTGGACTTACGTACAGGCCATATAGGGCTGTTAAAAGGTGAGCGGGTCTTTGTGATGACTCCTTGACTCTCCAGTTGACGAATCAACTTATGGATAGGAATTAGAGAGTCTCGGTTGGTACGATATTGCCGTCGGTGCACTGTTGTATTAGCAATTGGCACCTGTTGTTCTTCGACCCTCAGTAACCCCACAGCAGAAGGGTCCGTTGAAAGACCAGGCAAAGTAGACAACTGCCTGCCTTCTTCTGTCTCTACTGCAGCTATGCCAAAAGCCCACCGATACCCTTTTGGGTCTTTGAAATACCCTCTCTTAAGATAATCTATGCCAAGGATGCACGGTGCTTCTGGGCCAGTTACAATAGGGTGTTTTTGCCACCGCTCTCCAGTTAGGACTCACTTCAGCCTCTAACACAGTCAGTTGTTGAGACCCCCCTGTCACTCCAGAAATACAGATGGATTCTGCCCCTCTAAAGTTCGACGGTATCAAGGTGCATTGGGCACCAGTATCCACTAAGCCTTATACTTTCTGGGGCATGATGTGCCAGGCCACCGAATCCACACAGTCCAGTAAACTCGATTATCCCTCTCCTCCACCTGGCTGGAGGCAGGGCCCCTCTAATGCCTGTTATCATATTCATCAGAGGAATCAGCAGGATTGGAGTCAGGGTGGCTAGGAGGATCAGCCCTCCCATTTTGACTAGTGGACTGCTCACTGTAGACTGGGGCAACAGCTGTCCTGGAGGAATTGGAGAAAGTTCTATTTCTGTTGGTTCTTCCTCCCAACTGGCGTACCCTGGCCTCTAAAGCGGAGGTGGGTTTTCCATCCCACCTTCTCATGTCTTCTCCATGATCACGGAGGTAGAACCACAGCTCACCCCGTGATCTGTACCGTCTCTCTTGTCTCTCTCGAGGAGGGTAACGCCTGGTTCTGACAGCTGAAATTCTAGAACGTTTGGGTGGTGGGAAATCTACTTTTTCTCTTAATTCTCGGACCTCTTCAGACAGCTTTTCCACAGCCGCAACACAGGTTCGTATAGAAGTGTTATCATCATATCGTCGGAGGTAGGTGACCAGATTACCTACGGATAGTGGTGCTTCATCGTCCCCGAAGTCCATTATTGCCAATGAGGTGGAATATGCTGCTGGCGCACTCCGTATAATCTTCTGCCACATTGGTCGTGTGCACCGGACGTCATCTGGATCTTCGAGTCTTGGTCCGCTTCTCGAGTCAAGATAAATCAACTCTCGCACAGCCAGTTCTCTCAGATACTGAATAGCTTTTTCTATGTTGGTCCACCTGCTTACATTACATGGCACCTCGTCCTTGTAGGGGTACCTTTCCTTTATAGCTGCCAGGAGTCGTCTCCAGAGGCTGCGGACTTGTGTCTGCCTTCCAATTGCTTTATCAATGCCTCCATCCATGGCAAGGGCTCCCAGCTGCCTAGCTTCACTACCATCTAACTCCAGACTATTGGCTCCCATGTCCCAGCATCTGAGCAACCAAGAGACAATGGGCTCACCTTTAAGACGGCCATAATCTTTTCGAATATCTCGCAGCTCGCTCATTTTTAGAGATCTGGTGGTTATCTCTCATCTATGATGTCACTCCTCCTCCATTGAGATTTCCTCTGGGGCGAAACAGAACGCTCCCGCTTCATTTCTCGTGATGGCCCTGGTCGCTCTTCATCATCATCATCCTCTCCTCTGCGTTCTGACTTTCGCACACATTTCCTCGGTTGCTCTTCCTCCAATCGTTGTGATGGCCCTGGTTGCTCTTCTTTGTCTGGTTGCTCTGATGGCCCTGGTTGCTCTTCCTCATTTGGTTGTTGTGATGGCCCTGATTCCTCTTCTTCATCGTCTAACTTTTGTATACATTTTCTTTTCCTTACGGGGGCAACTGATACCGTTGTAGTCTGAGTAGCTATAGTGCTTGTCATGGGAGTTGAGATGGCAAGCACAATAACCCGAGAAATAAATTGATATACACCCCTAAATGGCCGATTGATTTTGAATATATAGATAATTAAACATATATTCAGGAGACCTTGCAGGACAATCAAACCGGTTAAATTATTCCAATGATGTTCGGCATTATCAAAATCAACAGTAAGCTTTTGTGAATGAAAAGTCACCGGTATAATTGGCGATGATATCCGCCAGGTGACGCTCAAAATTAATAAACGAGTTCCACATCACCATCCCCCTCTGCACCGCTGAATACAAAGACTGAGCCGGTCCCAGCACCGATGATCTTATCAGAGTCATACCGTACAGTATAGCAAAACCCTTAATTACCGATAACACACTTTTCATGCCGGTCCAACACCCAGAGCCAGAAAACCGCATAAACATTCCACCTAACATCATATAGGGTAGATAACACAATAAATTATGAATGTCCGGTAACATGTACGCAAGCATAACAAACAGCATTCCGGCCAGCCACATCGTTATCTCAACCCCTTCGAGGCCCCACGTTGGGCGCCAATTAAGACTGTCGTGGGTTAGGTTGAACCAGCCCCACCCACACACAGCCGGTCACTCCCCCTCCCCCACCCCCAGGAATGAGGGAGAGAATTAAGGATAAACGTGAAACCCGTGGGTTGAGATAAGAGTGATTTAATACAGATGATTTAATACAATGTAGGTGCTCACCACCCCCTCGTATGCGAAGCCCGTCTCGTCCCGAAACTGCAAATCCCGGACGAACGCGAGGCCCCGAAATAGAGAGGGGCAGAGAGGGAGAGATAGTACTCCGAGAGTGGGAGTACTGGGAGAGAGAGAGGAAAGAAAAAAAGAAAAGCAATAGAGCGAAAAAAACACAGCAAGCGCAAAAGAGCAAAAGCGGCAAAAGCCAAGCGCAAAAAGCCTTCTTCCATCTGACCCTCGCTTTTATACTGGGCATGACGCTGCATGATATGGAATACTAATTGGCCAGTTTGGCCCTCAGTCTTAAGTTCCACACAAATCACAAGGGGAATCGTGTCCCCCTTGTCCCAGCTATGCTCCCCCCTTATCCCGCCGTGCTTCTGCACTCCGGCACACTGAAAAGTCCTTGGCAGCTTGTTATCAGTGTTCTTCTCAGAGTGAGCCTCTGAGTAAAACCAAAACATGGAGCTTTTCTAGCTGTTAAAAAAAAAAACAAACCCCTCTGTCCCAGCTAAACTAGGACACCAGTATTCAGATACACTTAAAACATCTTACTTCAAGCATGTATCAATTTATCTTGCATCAATAAGGCTGTAAACTAGTGATAGCAAAGCTGCTATTGTTACCCAACAATAAAGGGGTTAAAGTTTTTGTGCAAAAAGGTTCATGAAGGGTTTTAGTCAGCAGTAGGTGATTACGCATTACCTAAAGAAACTAACAAGATGACCATCCTTGAAGCTGGTCAGGAGTGATTAAAACAGAGACTCTTTATCAAGAACTGTCTGCCCGTGGATGGAACATCCCAGAAACTGCAGAAACTTTGTTATCATGTTTTTCGAACTGCGAACATGCAGTGACTGGGGAAAGGTAATTCCGGCAGGGGAGATCGCGACCACCGACTCACGGACCACCTACCCTAAATACACCCCAGACCCAAAGAAAGGGGCGGAGGAGGAAAACTGAGCATGCGAAGTAATTTACATGAAAAGCGAGAGAAATTTAACCAATTGTTTCAGAATATATAAATCTGTTATGAATTATGCATGATTGTAGTGTATAACTAATTTTCTGTCCAGAAGCTGGGTGTGCACGCTAGGAGGAGAAATCCCCCATGCACCCAGCGCTGCAATAAAGAATACCTGCTTTCTAAAACTCCAAACGAGTCTTGGAAGTTCAGTTTCCTTTTCAGGTATCACTATCACCAGTTACATCAACTGAATGGATAAAAGGGCCAAAAGTTCTTACATCATGTAGATAAATAAGTGCCAGGCCATGCAAGACCTCAGAAGGGACTTGCAAATCAAAGGAAAAATATTATCTCGTAAGATCTTTGCTATAAAAATATTTAGGTATTATGAACATTTTACTATCAGGTATACCACAAAAAAAAATCAGAACATGAACAAATCATTTGGACACAGTTCTCAAATGTGGCACTGTCGTGGTTTTAGGCTGATCCAGCAACTAAAACTCACACAGTCTCTCCTTCTCCAGTAAAGTCGAGAGGAGAAAAATATAATAAAGGGACTGAGGGTTGAGACGAGAACAGAGGGAGCACCCACCAACCATGGTCCTGGGCAAAACAGACTTGGCTTTCTTAAAGCAAAAAGGGAAACAAAAACCGGTTAGGTGAGAGGATAAAAAGAAACAAAACAGATCTTAAAACCGACACCTTCCTTCCCCCGCCCTTTTTCTTTTCCTCCCGGCTCTACCTCCTCCCCCAGCGTCGCAGGGGGCAGGGACTGGGGGAGTGCAGGTCAGTTCATTCTGTGCTGTTACTGCTGCTTCTTTCTTAAAGGAGGAGGAGTCCTTACACCCTTTTCCCCTGCTCCAGTGTGTGCTAAATGAGTGAGTTCCAAACAGAACTGCAATTAAAGTTTACAATTTATTAGGCAGATAAAAGCAAGCAAACAGCACTGGGGTGCACCGAGAGTCTCCGCTCCACCAAGACGCACACCATGTAGTTCCTATTTCTGGTTTATATTTCTTTTACTATACATATTCTTAATTATTTCTGAGAAAAGGTGGTCTTATTACAATGAGCTCAGAGAAGTCATCTCCATAGTCTCCACCCCTAACCCCCCCCAAGTTGCACGTGCGCAGGTGTCTCCTGGTGGTCGTGAGTAGGGGTCCTCAGGGAATGAAGGCTGATGTTCTTCCTTGTGATGACTTTTTCACACCTCCCCAGAAACTAGCGAAGTCATCATGACTGTGCTCTGCGAAGTCATCAGGACCGTCCTTGTTCTCCATCTTGGGCTCCTGCTTATCTTACACAAGGTTATGCAAGTTACAGATACATGACTTAAGCAAGCTGACTTAAAGTGGTTAAGCGAGATTAGAGATTAAGCGCGTACAGGCCCCTAGACCCCTCTTGTCTAAACACCTTGCAATTGGCAGCAAAGAAAAACGTTAGGTGGCTTTTGCAAGAAGCGAGAACTATATACCATCCATTCTGCTTCCTCTAGGGCTACGGTTATATAAGAACAAACAGAATGGTTAAAGGTTATATATACAGAGAAGGTCATATTTCACAACTGGGGCTCGTGGTGGTTAGCAGCATCATGAGGCATTTCGCAGTTTACGTTTTTGCATTTCACAGAGATCTTAAACGAAGATAATCACTTATCTTGAATAAGCACACCCTACTCCTCGCCACCTATTTGCACGCCCATTGTCCCATATTGACACGAATCAAATGAACATATTTCACAAGTGGATCCCTACTCATGAGGAAAAATCCACAAATTTCTCCAGCGTGAGTCCAGCCCACAGGAAGCAATCCTTCCCCATCAGATTGCCCCAGTGTGGGCTTTATCACAGTCTCGGATTCTTAGGGAGTTGTAGCCACTCGCTCCAGCGTGGGTTACCACGCAGACTCCAGATGCCTCTCTACCTTGTCGTGTGTCCCAACACGACCATCCTCAGGCTCAGGCATCTTCTCTCCACGGGCTGCGAGTGGGTCTCTGCTCCACCGAGGCCATCCTGGTTGCAGGGGGGCTGCCTGCCATCCACCACCACTGCAGGGGAAAGTCAGCTCTGGCACACCTCCTCCCGCTCCATCCTCACTGACCTGCTGTCGATGCGGCTGTTTCTCTCAGATCTCAGTCCTCTCCAGGTGAACTCAGCCCAGTGGGCACCCCAGGAGTGGGGTGCTCCCCGAGTTCCCCAGCCGGCTCTGCCGCTGCCATCCTTAGTGGGCGGCGCCGGCCCGACGCAGGCAGCTGCCCGGCCGGGAGCCAGGGAGCGGGGGCAGTGCCCTCCTCCCTTCTCTCCTTGCTCCTGGCAAAGCACCTTTCCCGTTCCTTTGTCCTGACTTAAATAGGGCAATTCACAGAGGCGCTGATTGGCTCAACCCGGAGGGGGATGGGAGTCCAATCTGGTGGCCAGAACCAAGTCTAACCTGGTTCCAAAACCAGGGAGGTCACAGGGAGCAAAGCCCCTCTCCTGCCACCAGAACCCACACCCCCCCCCACATCAAACCATGACAGGCACTTTAAAGGATAACTAAGGCCTGCTTTGGGACTACTTCAATCAGACTTGAGTGCATAAGCAGAAATACCATGCAGAGAAAGCACTATGCATGTATGCACCCTTCCAAAATTCTAGATATTTAAACCTTACATTTTGCCAAGATGCTAACGTGGCTCACTAAGCGATGATCTCCAGTCTTGAGAGGATCACAAACAGCCTCCACACTCCATACTTTCATCTCATGTGAAAAACTCCTGGATGCCATTTTAACTTACTGTATGAAGCAGCCATATGAGACACTTGACACCTTCCAGAGAAATCACACATGAAAACTCTGAAACACTGCCTACTACTCGCTCACTGCTATACATCTTAAACAAGGTGCACTAAAATAATTGGGGAGGCAAAGGGATCTCTGTGGAATAGCCTTGCTGTGAAAAGCCTTCCCTCTGATCAGTCCTTTACATCAGGTAGGTTACAGAAGTCCCCCATCTGCTCAACACTGATCACTGACAGTACAAGTTTCTTCATGCTGCCTATCTGTACGTAACAGACACTTCTCAATACAACAGTAACTTACTGATGACAAAATCAAAAGAAACCATGTAACCTTCTACCAGAAAGCCTCTTCAGTCTGATAGTTAAAGCATATCAGTAGTTATCAGGCATGTAAGGTATTCTTGCAAATCAGAAGAGTGTATATATGTTTAAAATTATTTATAGAGACATTTGTGTGTGTATATATATGCATTCCTATTGTGCTGGGTTTATGTGAAAGGGTTCTGGTAGCAGGAGAGGGATTCACTCCCTGTAACTTCCCGGACTCCAAAACCAGTCCGATCCATCTCTGGCCAGTCGGATCCCTCATCCCCTCAGGCAAGGGTCAAGACAATCAGCGTCTCTATGAATGCCCTATTTAAGATGGGGACAAAGGATGCCTGAAACTTGGTTTTGGTACCTGCAGTGAAGAGAGGAGGGGGGGGTGGGGGCTGCTCCCCTTCCTCCCCAGCCTCCCATGCAGGTGGCTGTCCATGCCGGGCTGGCACCACTCAGCTGAAGATGGCCCGCAGCAGCACCACTTGGAGAACTTGGGAAGTGCCCTGCTCCCGGGGTGCCCGCTAGGGCCGAGTTCATCCAGAGAGGACTAAGATCTGAGAGAAAACGGCCACCAGACACCAGGTCAGTGAAGATGAAACGGGAGGAGGTGTGCCAGAGCTGAGATTTCCCCGCAGCCCATGGTGAGGACGGCAGGCGGCTCCCCTGCAGCCCATGAGAAACACAGTGGAGCAGAGACCCACCTTCAGCCCATGGAGAAGCCCACGCTGGAGCAGAGATGCCTGAGCCTGAAGGAGGTCATAGAGAACGAGACTCACGATGGAGAGATACATCTAAAGTCCATGGAAAAACCCATGCCAGAGCGGGTGGCAGCTCCCTAAGAAGCCGTGACTCTGTGGTAAAAGCCTGCGCCGGAGCAATCTCATGGGTAAGGATTGCATCCTGCGGGTAGGACTCATGTTGGAGAAGTCTGTGGACTGCCTCGTGAGTAGGGGATCCACTGGAGCAGGGGAAAAGAGTGTAAGGAGTCCTCCTCCTTTGAGAAAGGAGCGGCAGAAACAACATGTGATGAACTGACCTTCAACCTCCCATTCCCCATCCCCCTGTGCCGCTGGGGGAGCAGGTAGAGTCAGGAAGAAAGGAAGTGGGGGGGAGGAGGTGGTGTTTTTTTAAGATCTGGCTTTGTTTCTTGTTATCCTCTCAAGTAACTGTTAATAATTAAATTGATTTTGTCCCTAAGCCAAGTCTGTTTTGCCCAAGACCAGGGTTGATGGGTGATCCTTCTCTGTCTTGTCTCGACCCTCAGTCCTTTTGTTACATTTTTCTCCTCTCCACCTCACTGAGGGGAGGAGTGAGTGAGCGACCTCGTGGTAGCTTAGCCGCCGGTTGGGCTAAATCACGACATCTATATATATTTATAACATTTACGCACATAATTGTGTGCATGTGAGAGGGAGAGAGAGAAAGTATGTGTGATCTATCATTTATTTAGCAATAGGTAAGTCAGTGTTAGGAATTGTATGACACTCATAAGGCTGTGTGATGATGTCTTACTCACCCCACAATACATAGAGCATAAAAGTTCTATTCCCTGACCTCAGAAGGATTTTGGCAGACCTGATAAAACTCCCAGTGTTTTATTTAACTCACTGCCCTACACAAGCAAAAAGTGTGCTTTTGTTCATCATATAGAAAAATTTTCCTACATATAATTTGAAATTTCTCAATAGTGTTTCTCAATATATTGGACTCAGTTGACCAATTACAGCATCTGTAGCATCAAATTATCATAGCAGTGGTGATATCAATGGAGCAACCATAATTTACACCACTTGATAATTTTTCACTGGACTTTAATATTGCAATATATCCTAGATCTGGTCTAGAGAGTGATGAAAGCTCTCCATTTCTAAAAAATCTGTTCAGGTTCCTACTCTGGACTCCTGATTAACTAATTTCAATAAATGGAAAACAAACACTTTAATTCCCCAAAAGATCCTACATAGTCATATCTACCTCCAGGGTCAGCAAATAAGAGCCTGCATGAGGCTTCACATGCATGAGGTGGCATGTACACGTCCCTCACATTCCTGAATAGTAAGAACTCAAACAAACAAAAAACCACCACATAAATTGTCTCCTTTCTCCAATATTCTGTTTTTTTCCTCCTTTCTCAGCATTGCTCAGAGCATGCTCTATAGCAGAGTGGAGATACCAGCTGATTGTCAGGTCAGCTTCCTTCAGCCAGGAGAGAGCAGCACCCAGCGAGAAGGAAACAGAAGAGGAGTGAGAGGGGATGTTGTCAAAGCTTTTATCTTGTGAGAGAGGCCTAAGTGGTGACAGCATGCAACAGGAATGACTCAAGCAAAGGTTAATCACACTCTTTTGAACATCCATCTGTGACATACCAGTAACTATGGATCCAACACTATTTTCCCTACTTACTCCAAACAACTAACATTTATTCATTAGTTCCATTACCCTTAATTCAAAATACTTGCTGTGTCAACTGAAGAATACAGGTCAATATGGTGGCTGTGCTCTTTGGCTGCAGTTTGAATGTTGAGAATTGTCGTGGTTTTAGGCTGATCCAGCAACTAAAACTCACACAGTCTCTCCTTCTCCAATAAAGTAGAGAGGAGAGGAAAAAAAAACCAAAAGGACTGAGGGTTGAGGCAAGAACAGAGGGAGCACCCACCAACCATGGTCCTGGGCAAAACAGGCAGCGCTTTTCTCAAAGCAAAACAGTTTATTAATGATTACTTAGAAGGACAAAGGGAAATAAAAACCGATTACTTGAGAGGACAGAAAGAAACAAAACCAGATCTTAAAACCGACACCTTCCCCCCCCCACCTTCCTTTTCCTCCCGGCTCTACTCCTCCCCCCAGCAGCACAGGGGGCAGGGACTGGGGGAGTGCAGGTCAGTTCATTCCGTGCTGTTACTGCTGCTTCTTTCTTAAAGGAGAAGGAGTCCTTACACCCTTTTCCCCTGCTCCAATGGATCCCCTACCCACGAGGAAAAAATCCACAAATTTCTCCAACGTGAGTCCAGCCCACTGGAAACAATCCTTCCCCACAGATTGCTCCGGTGTGGGCTATACCACAGTCTCGGGTACTTAGGGAGCTGTAGCCACTCGCTCCGGCGTGGGTCGTCACGAAGACTCCAGATGCCTTTCTGCCTTGCCGTGCCCCCAACACGACCATCCTCGGGCTCAGGCATCTTCTCCCCACGGGCTGCGAGTGGGTCGCTGCTCCACCGAGGCCGTCCTGGTTGCAGGGGGGCAGCCTGCTATCTCACCATCAGCCGCAGGGGAAACTCGGCTCCGGCACACCTCCTCCCGCTCCATCCTCACTGACCTGCTGTCGATGCAGCTGTTTCTCTCAGATCTCAGTCCTCTCCAGGTGAACTCAGCCCAGTGGGCACCCTGGGAGTGGGGTGCCCCCGAGTTCCCCAGCTGGCTCCGCCGCCGCCATTCTCCGTGGGCGGCGCCGGCCCGACGCAGGCAGCCGCCCGGCCGGGAGCCAGGGAGCGGGGGCAGTGCCCTCCTCCCTTCTCTGGTCGATCCTGGGCGAAGCACCTTTTCCGGTTCCCTTGTCCTGACTTAAATAGGGCAATTCGCAGAGAGGCGCCCTATTGGCTCAACCCCGAGGGGGATGGCAGTCTGATCCGGTGGCCAGAACTAAGCCTAACCCGGATCCAAAACCGGGGAGGTCGCAGGGAGCAAAATCCCTCTCCTGCCACCAGAACCACCCCCCCTCCACATCAAACCATGACAAGAATGCAAGTACACTTCATTCATTGTAGGATCTCCAAGTGCTTGTTGAAAGAAGTTTGTTACCACTGTCTTGCTGGAATACAGAAGAAGATCAAAAACTAAAAAATAAAATAGTTTTGACAGCAGTTTGAATATAATAATAAGCAAAGAAGAATGCAGTCTAAAGCCTGCTTGTCCCCATGCTACCTGTTAGAGATTGCACGCTCTTCACTATTGCATATGGATACTTTAAAATGAACCCAAATTGTCCTATCTAAAATAAACAATGTGAAAACATAAATGAACAATATAGATAATCTTTAAAGATCATCTAGTCCAATTCCCCTGTCATGGGCAAGAGACACTTTGAGCAACCTAGCGTAGATAAAGATAGGGGTTGACTAGATGATTTTTAAACGTCTCTTCCAATCAAAACCATTCTATGATTCTATGAAATATCATATAGATTTTTTTTTTTTTTATAGAATGGTGTCCTGGTTTCAGCTGGGACAGAGTTATCTCTTCTTTAAACAGCTAGAAGAGATCTGTGTTTTTATTTTAGTCTGAGACTTGCTCTGAGAAAGAATGCTGACAGTGGCACTGATGTTTATAGTTGGCACTGAGGCCTCAAGGACTTTTCAGCCGTCGTGTTCTTGCCAGTGTGCAGGAGCACAACAGGATAGGGGGGAGCATAGGCTGGGACGGGAGGTCCCACGACTCTCCTTATGATTGTACTTAGACTTAGAATTGAGGGCCAAATTGGCCAATTTGTATTCCATATCATGCAGCATCATGCCAAGTATAAAAGTGAGGGTCAGCCGGAAAGAAGGGCCTTTTGCTCTTCCGGGACTCTCACTTTCGGACTCTCAGAGTGTTGTCTGCTGTCTCACTCTCTATTTTGGGCCTCTCTCGTCCGGTATCGCAATATCAGGACTTATCTGTTTCAGGATCGTTAATTCGGGATGAGATGGGCCTCGGTCAAGGGGTGGTGAGCAATTACACCGTACATCACTCGTTGCATATATTTATCATTGTACATATATGTATAGATTCATATAGTATTAGTATTAAATTGGTCTTATCTCAACTCACAGGTCTCTTTTCCTTTTCTCCTTTAATTCCCTTCCTCATCCCAGGGGTTGTGGGGGAGGGTGAGTGAGCGGCTGTGTAGAGTTTGGTTGCCAGAGTGTCTTAAACCACGACAAATGGTTTGGGTTGGAAGGGACCTTAAAGATCATCTAGTTCCAACCTCCCTGCCCATGGACAGGGACACCTTCCACTAAATCAGGTTGCTCAAAGACTCATCCAACCTGGCCTTGAACACTTCCAGGGATGAGGCATCCACAACTTCTCTGAGCAACCTGCTCCAGTGCCTCACCTCCCTCAGAGTGGAAGAATTTTCTTCCTTAGATCTAATTGAAATCTACCCTCTTTCAGTCTAAAGCCATTGCTCCTTGTCCTATCACTACACGCCCTTGTAAAAAGTCCTCTCCAGCTTTCTTGTAGGCCCCCTTTAGGTACTGGAAGGCTGCTAGAAGGTCTCCCCAGAGCCTTCTCTTCTCCAGACTGAACATCCCAACTCTCTCAGCCTGTCTTCATAGGAGAGGTGCTGCTCCAGCCCTCGGATCATCTTCGTGACCCTCCTCTGGACTCACGCCAACAGCTCCTTGTGGTTCTTTTGTCGTGGGCCCCAGAGCTGGATGGCAGTATTCTAGGTGCGATCTCACGCGAGTAGAGTAGAAAGGCAGAATCCCCTCCCTTGACCTGCTGGCCACACTTCTTTTGATGCAGCCCAGAACACGGTTGGCTTTCTGGGCTGCCAGCGCACATTGCCAGCTCATGTTTAGCTTGTCATCCACCAGCCACTCCCAAGTCCTTCCCCTCAGGGCTGCTCGCAATCCATTCTCCTCCCAGGCTGTACTTGTGCTTGGGATTGCCCCTGCCCATGTGCAGGACCTTGCACTTGGCCTTGTTGAACTTCATGAGGTTCGCACAGGCCCACCTCTCCAGCCTGTCAAGGTCCCTCTGGATGGCATCCCTTCCCTCCAGCATGTCCACAACACCACATAGCTTGGTGTTGTCAGCAAACTTGCTGAGGGTGCACTCGATCCCACTGTCCATGTCACCAACAAAGATGTTAAACAGCACTGGCCTCACTACTGACCCCTGAGGAATGCCACTCATCACTTGGCTTCCACTTGGACATCGAGCCGTTGACCGCAACTCTTTGAGTGCGACCATCCAGATAATTCCTTATCCACCAAGTGGTCCATCCCTCAAATCCATGTCTCTCCAATTTAGAGACAAGAATGTCATAGATTCATAGATTCATAGATTCATAGATTTCTAGGTTGGAAAAGACCTTAGAGATCATCCATTCCACCGTCCCTAATCTCCCATTAAACCATATCCTTAAGTACGCTCATCCCCCTTTCTTAAACCCATCCAGGGATGGGGAACGCACCACCTCCCAGGGCGCCTATTCCATGGCTGACACCCTTTCAGAGAGAAATACTTTCTAACATCCAACTGGAATCGCCCCTGACGAAGTTTATACCCATTTCCTCTTGTCCTATCACCATCACTAATGCAAAGAGCCCTTCCCCCACCTCCCCACCATCCCTTCTCAAGTATTTGTAGGCCATAATCAGGTCTCCCCTCAACCTCCTCTTCTCCAGGCTAAACAGCCCCAACTCCCTCAGCCGCTCCTCATAAGTTTTATTTCCAGCCCCTTGACCAGTTTAGTTGCCCTTCTCTGGACCCGCTCCAATGTTGTGGATCGCAACATGTTGTTCAATAACAATCCTCTCAGCTTCCTTTTTCAAAGTTACGTTCTCACAACTAAGTCCAGTTTGTAATTCTTCGTGATTAATTTGATACCAGTCAATTCTTTTCCTTCCAGTAGCTATGGGAGGAATCCATACACCTTCCAATCGGAAAAACACACAAAGCATATACAAGCAACTTTCACACACATAATATACCAAATAATAAGAAACATAAAACAATTTATATATTAACTGAATCTTCTATTATGAGTCTTTTGAACCATTCTCCTCATTTGCCGTTTCTGTGATCTCTGTTTGCTCTGCTAATTCTTGAATCTCTCTTTCTCCATCTGTAGTTTCAAAAGTCCTGGTTGGCTTTACGTTTCTTGCCAGTAACCAGTATGGACCTGTGGGAAGAAGAACACAAGCAGACCCTCTTCCCCATGTAAGCAGAGACACAGGGCCGTCCCAATGAGTTGAGCCCAGTTTCTTATAATATACCGTTGTTTTTTCTACGAAAATGGCACTGGTTTTAAAATGATGATCCACAGCCATAGTATGTTGCCTAGAAGCAGGCAAATTAAGAAATTTAAAACATATGTAGCTTTGTCTAAGGATTCCTGTGGGGAAGTATATGGAAGGTTCCCCTTTTTGTTTATCAAGCATTTGTTTTAACGTTAAATGAGTTTGTTCAACAATAGCTTGTCCCGTAGGTGAATGAGGGATGGTAGTGTGAGTCACTCCCCGATCCTGTAAAAAGGCACCATAGTGGACCATTGTCTGTCCCGATTTTCTTCAGTACTCCCATGGTTTTCTCCAGTGTGAGCAGTAGCAACAACAAAGGCAGAAAAAGTATCAGCAGTTACATGCACGTATTTAGATCGATTAAACGATTGAATAGTAATATCAGTTTGCCATAATTCATTGGCACATAAACCTCTTGGATTTACTCCTGCTGGAGTATTTGAAGGCACAATATGCTGACAGTCAGGGCAGGCGCATACAATCTGCTGAGCTTCATCTGCTGTCTGACCTGACGGAGAGCATCATCTACCACCAATTGACAAATTGTAGGACTATTCATCATTCCTTGAGGCAGTACAATCCAATGATATTGTTGCGTGGGTCATTCATTGTTAAGCACTGGAACTGAAAAGGCAAATCTAGGACAATTATTAGGGTGTAAAAAAAAAAGTAAAAACCCCCAATCTTTTAAATCATTACCATCAAATGCTAACATTCTGGAATCATAGTAGGATTTGGTACACCAGTTGTAATGCACCCATTGGTGAAATGATTGCATTAATAGCTCTTAAATCTTGCAATAATCTCCATTTTCCTGATTTCTTTGGGATAACAAATATTGGAGCATTCCATGGGCTAGTCGAGGGGACTATATGTCCTAATTTGAGCTGTTCATTGACTAATTTTTGCTCCCACTCCAGCCACTCACCTTTAATGGCCCTGATCGACCCAGACTGGTTGTCAGTCAACCAGGCCAGCTTGGGTCAGGGCTGGACATCAGTGACCTGTGCTAAAATTTTGTGATTAGTCCCACATTCCACTGATTCAACAAATCCCGACCCCATAATGTACATGGGACATCAAGAACATATGGTTTCAAAATAGCTTCTTATCTGGGCCTACTACTAACAAGGACTGTGCACTCTGCTGTGAGATCTGTGTTCCACCTACTCCAATTACAGCTGCCAGGGCTTGTATCAGAGGCCAAGAGGGCGGCCAGTCAGAATTTTTTCACTATAGATACATCAGCCCCTGCTTCAACTAGGCTGGAAAAATCCTTCCATTAATGGTTATTGTTAAAAGAGGTGGTGCAGCTGTGACTTTTGTGTCCAAAGATTTTTGGTTGGCCTGTACTACCAAATATTCCTATACCTCTATGATGTTACATAATGGAGGTGATGTGGTGTTTCGAGGCATCAAAAGCAATTGTGCTATGTTTTCTCAGCCGGAATAGTGCAATAGTGCACATATCCTTGTGGTATAAGACCAAAGACACCAGTAGGAATTAAATGCACTGACGTGTCAGTGATTACTGTGATTGAAACATTTAGCTGCCAATATCTCTGCTTCATAGTGTTCGAGCCCACATTCTGACTGCCTTTATTAAATCTGCAATTGTTTTTGCCGATTTCTAATAGGATTAAGAGCTCGCCGGCAGTCTGCAGTAGCATTTTCAATGGCTAACTGGAATAACAGTCGGAATTTCTATTTTTCCTCTGAACTGCCGTTGTAGCCGATCAAGGAAATGTTTCATAAGGGTTCCTGGGCTCCCTACGAATGGAAGCAAAGGAAGCCTCCCCTGTCCCAAAATCAGGGACACGTCTTAATGCTCTCTTAGCCAATTCAGTCAGTTGTTGGAAAGCCACCTGCTGTAACCCCGCCTGTTCCTGATCTTGACTGATGTGTGACATTTTATCCATCCCAAATGTTTAGCCATCGGAGCTAGATCGTCTTTTCATCGATTTAAGAAATTTAACACCTATAATGCTTTAGCTATTGTTTCGTTGGGAGATTTCTCTATCATACCCCCTTCTTGTTTTAAAAGCATATTTTTCAAAGTACCATGTGCGCGATCTATGATTGCTTGCCCAGTAGGATTGTAAAGAATACCAGTAACATGCTCAATACCTCATGATGACAAAATACATGTGTCTGATAAGAGGTGTATGCCAAAGTTCCTGTGAGTGTAAAACACGAGGATTAACACCATCCATTGGTGACGTGATCATATTTTGACAGCTACTACACAATTGTACGATTGAGTGGGCTTGCTCTTGTGTTAAACCAAATTGTTGCCTAATAGCGTCAGCATCTGATGGTAGAAGTCATGCGAGATTTTTGTCTGCATTAACGAGTTTGGCACAAGAGCTGCACTTGTGAGAGGGTCAGCTCGCCTGTTGCCTTCTGCGATAGGCCCTGGAAGCATGGTGTGCGCTCACAGGTGTGCAATGGAAATATGCGTGTTTACGGTTTTGCAACACTGATATCCAGTTAAGTGTTGGATTGCTGTCCTCTTGGTAAAACCTGGGCCACGGGCGGTGGCGAACCGGCCGCTCTCCAGGCGCGGCCTGCGGCAGCAGGGGGAGGAGGGGAGGGGGTGGTGGGGACGACAACCCAGCCGCCCTGTGACGGCTGCTCCCCTTGTTGCTGTTGTTGTTGCTGCCACGGCTCTGATCGCTCGCGCTCCGTAACCGCCGCCGCCCCCTCCCACCGAGGAGGACCACTAGCCTGCAATAGAACCGGCACAGCGGGGCACGCAGCAAGTCTTCGTCCCTCCAGCTGCGCCTGGTGGGCGGCGCGGCACGGGGGGGCCGAGGGCGGTGCAGCTGGCGGGAGTGCCGATGTACCAACATCGTTGGAAGGTGGGAGGGAGGCAAATAAGTCTGTCTCTCGTTCAGGGTGCTGGATCAAAAGGATTCGATGTTGACTTTTCCAGGCCGGCAGCTCCACACAGTTTCTCTGCCAGTGGGGCTGTGGGGAGGCGCAGATGGGGCTGCCGGTGCCGCCGGGCCTACTGGCGCTGCCGGGCTGCAGGGGGAGGTGAACACCGACGCTCCCTCGCCCCCACTCTCTCCCGTCGTGCCCTTCAATGCCTCCAACACAGCACGCCAGGCTGTCAGCTGTCGCTGCGCGACGGCATCCCCAGTGACTGCGTCCCAAAGTTTAACGTCTATAGTGTCCCAACTTCTTGTCATATATATTTGAAGAGTTTGCCTCTGGTACATGGGCTGATACCCAAACCAGGAGTACCAGGAGTTTCATCAAGTCAGTGCTGTTGACAGTGCCGTTCTGTTTCTCTAGCACTTTTGTCAACACCTTAAATACAGACTTATGTTCTGTTGAAGCCATGCTTCCCATCGTTCCCAGTCGCTTACCTCCTCCTGTTGAGGTAATTGTTGCTTTTTCTCTTTCGGTTCCTGTTTCTTTGTGTTTTCTGATATGGAAGACCCCATTGTCCCCGGCTGCACACCTGTGTCCTGCAGGTGTCACTGGTCCGGACTCTTCAGCTCTCATATCCCGCTGATAATTTCGGTCCGGACCATTCAGCTCTCAACTGTCGATTCGTCCAGCCAGGCTCCGCCGCCATTTGCTCACACTCCATGACTCAAAGGCCCTTCAGTCGACTTGAATATCAGGTCCCTGTTCAGGCGCCATTTGCGGCGGCTGAATTCACGGACTCCGTAGATGTGATACCAGAGACCTTATTACATTATAAGCAGCTTTTATCGATCATTTTTCCAGCCACGATGTGTCCACATGCCCTTTGCTTAGTTATCATTGGTTACAACCAGTAGTGCACGCACCTGTTTTAGCTTTTATTGGCTATGCCTAAAAAAGCATTCTTTTCTATCTGCTAAGCTGAATGTCAGCTTCTCACACTCCCCATGCCAGCTGCTCACACTCCCTTTTCCTTTTTATCAGCATTCTTCCTCTTTATTGGTGTTTCCCAACTTCATCAAGAACACAGGCTTAAATCATCAAGGTTACCCCAACTGTAACTGTGTGTATGATTCCACATACATCATAGAAATAAGACTAATCTTTCCCTTCTGGTACAGATAACAAAGACAGACAGGCCTGAAAAAAAATCTCGAAGGCATAGTGAAAGCTGTTTCAATTTTTCATTTTAATTTTTGCACAGTGCATAAGCAAAGAGTCTAAACATTATACTTGTATGTCAGGTATCCCCTTTATAGCACTGAAACAACAAACTGAGTTTTTCCTCAGTGTTTCTAAATCCGTTATATCTCCAAACTGAATAAACTATTCCCCTAGATTTCTTGATAATCTCCTATTTCAACCTACTGCTATTAAAACAGTATATTTTATAACCTTCCAATAAAGTCTGATAAATGACTATGCACAAGCATTATTTAAATTATGAGTATATTTAGCCATTGTATACCACTGCCACTCCAACAGGCCTATCAGTTGGACCATATTTTTCCTCCCACACTAGCACAATACTGTAGAGCTGCCACTAGAGAAGAGCCCTAACACTAGGCAGACAGCAAAGGCACATGACAGCACATTGTTCCTTACCTCAATTCAAGCCTGATGTGGTACCACTGAGTTTAGTTTTGCAGAAAATGGTGGACCTTTGCAGATGAGTCTTTTCTACCCAGCACAACCTCAAAGTGAGCCTGTTGACTAAGGAGATGGAGTCATCCTACCGATCCAGTGGTTCCATACACTATGAGCAGGAGGAGACTCAAGAACTCAGAGGACAATCACATGGGCACATAGACCTACCCACAACAGCGTGGGAATCCCTATTCCCTTATATTAGGGCCTGGTTTCGTGCTGCTTCCATTGCTCATTCTGGAGCATCCATTCACATGGACACTAATGTAATTTCAAAAAAAAAAGAAAAATGAAGAGTTTTTTCCCTTCATCTATGTGCTGGGTTTATGTGGTAGGGTTTGGTAGCAGGGCAGGGGCTGCAGAAAGTCCCTGTAAGGAGATGCGAGAAGCTTCCCAGGCTCCAAAACCTATCGGACTGGTCTCTGGCCAGGTCCGACCCGCCTCTGGCCAGGGCTGAGCCAATCAGCACCTCTGTGAATGTCATATTTAAGAGGGGGACAAAGGAATCCAAGCCAGGCAAGATCTGCAGTGAAGAGAGGGGGAAGGTGGAGAGCTGACTCCCTGACAGGTGGCAGACTGGAGATGGCCACAGCAGCACAGCTTGGAGAGCTCTGAAGCACCTCGCTCCCAGGGCACCTTCTGGGCAGAGTTCATCCTGATGGGACTGCTGAGGTTTGTCAAGCTGGTAGGGTCCAGCGCGGCTACAGCAGAGAGAGGACTGAGATCTGAGAGAAACAACTATGCAGACGTCAAGGTCAGTGAATATGAAGTGGAAGGAGGTGTGCTGGAGCTGAGATTCCCTGCAGCCCATGGTGAGATGGCAGGCTGTCCCCCTGCAGCCCATGAGAGAAACAGTGGAGCAGAGGTCCAACTGCAGCCCATGAGAGAGGACCTCATGCTGTAGCAGATATGCTTGCACCCGAAGGAGTTCATAGAGGACTTTCTCCATGGGAAAGGACTCCAACACTGCAGGAGACTGACAGTGGAGCAGAGATGCATCTGCAGCCCGGGAAGGGACTCCACGCCAGAGCGGGTGGCTGCACCCTAAAGTCATGACTCCATGGGAAAAACCTGAACTGGAGCAATCTGATGGGTAAGGATTCATCCTGCAGGAAGGACTCATGTTGGAGAATGTCGTGTTAGGGCCGCTCCGGCAACTAAACCCTATACAGTCCCTCTCTCACCCTCCTCCCACCCCCAGGGATGAGGGAGAGAATCAAAGAGGAAAAAAGAAAAGAGAAGACCCGGGGTTGACATAAGACAATTTACTACTACCGCTACCAATATATATATATACAGATATGCACAAGGATAAAACATATGCAAACGAGTGATATACAGTGTAATTGCTCACCACCCCTTGACCGAGGCCCGTCTCATTACGAAGCTGCAATCTCGAAAACCAGATAAAACTCGATAACCGCGATCCCGGATGAACAGGAGGCCCTGAGACAGAGAGCGAGCGAGAGAGAAAGCACTCTGAGAGTCCGAAAGTGAGAGTCCCAGAAGGGCAAAAGCCCTTCTTTCCGGCTGACCCTCACTCTTATACTGGGCATGATGCTGCTGATATGGAATACTAATTGGCCAGTTTGGCCCTCAATCTTAAGTTCAGATTACAAATCGTAGGAGAGTCGTGGACCCCTTGTCCCGCTATGCTCCTCCCTTATCCTGTTGTGCTCCCCTACACTGGCAAGAACATGGCAGCTGAAAAGTCCTTGAGACCTCAGTGCCAACTACAAACATCAGTGCGCTATCAACATTCTTCTGAGTGAGCCTCTGAGTAAAACCAAAACACGTAGCTCTTCTAGCTGCTAAAAGAAGAGCTAACTCTGTCCCAGCTAAAACCAGGACAGAGAAGTTCTTGGAGGACCGTCTTCCGTGAGGAGAGGCCCCATGTTGGAGCAGGGAAGAGTGTAAGGAGTCCTCCCCCTTTAAGGAAGGAGCGGCAGAAGCAGTGTGATGAACTGACCCGCAACCTCCATTCCCTGTCCCCCTGTGCCAATGGAGGGAGGAAGTAGAGCTGGGAAGAAGGGAAGGGTAGGGAAAGGTGTTTTTAAGATCGGCTTTGTTTCTCCTTATCCTCTCTGAGTGAACTTTTAACAAATTAAATTGATTTGTCCCCCAGTGAAGTTGTTTTTTCCTGGGGCCATGGTTGATGGGTGATCCCTCCCTGTTCTTATCTCAACCCTCAGGCCTTTTGTTACCTTTTCTCCTCTCCACCCCACCGGGGGGAGGAGTAAGTGAGCAGCCTCGTGGTAGCTTAGCTGCTGGCTGAGTTAAACCACAACAATTTCGTAAAAGCATTGAAATAAAGATCATCACTTAAGTCTACACTCGTATTGGGTCCGAGGATCCTACAATTCTACTGAGAGTTTTCAGGACACTATATAAAAAGAATCAGGCCTGTGATTTGCATGCACTTTTAATATTGTTGTCAAACAATAAGAAACACTATATGAGACTGACCTGATCAAATGACTTTTCTTTCATTCAGTTCATATTTACAAGCATCTCAGGACAACAACCACTCCCACCAAAACCAACGGCCCAGACAGCAGAGGCAAAGTTTGGGTATTTCATCACATGTAGTCCACAGAGAGCAAAGCAATTTCCCAAGCAAGAGACTGAAATGCAACTCACTACTCTGTACAACAGCATTTTGCAGGTAATAGCCATTCATAAAATACAGCTGTGTCTTCTCAACTGGAGCACTTCAATACAGTACTTAAGTCTCTGACAGCACAAAATATAGATAAACATTTTGTTCAGTCTTAGGTCTATTGGCTGATTTTATATTGATTCCTATGAGACTAATTAATCTCTGCTAGAGTCAACACAGGAGAAATATTATAAAAGTAATAACTAAACACTGGCAACATTTGTCTTAACCTTATGGAAAACATATATTGAAATTTTTCAAATTTGCATATTTAAATTAATGCTCAAATTGGTTTGGTAGTTGGTTATATAAAGCACATTGCCTTAACTGAATCCTTCAGCAGCATGTTATCGAACCCTTTCTTGGTGATACCGAGAATATGAAAGAGTCCATCTGTCTTCTTTTTGTATATATCCATCTGTATTGTTTTGTATAATTGTTTGTAACTTTCCTGTTATAAATCAAATAGATAACAAATTATTAGAGATGGAGATCTAAACAACAGGTTATTCAAGAATGTTAACAAGCAGAAACTAATCTCTTTGAACTTGGAAAACTAATCACTTTGAGTTAAGAATAGACTGGATTGACCTTGAATAGTAGCCAGAACTGATTAAGAACTGGTTAGAATCAAGATAAAGGACACCTGGACTCTTCCTCAGAGCACATGCTCTAAAAGAAAGTTCAACCAAAGGACATTTAAAGAACGACCACCAGAGGGTCCCAAAGACCTCAAAAGACTCTCACAAAGAACCTAAAAGACTCAGGACACATGTGTAATTAGAATGTTGTGGAAAAATAACAGAAATTGGGGGAATGGGAGAATATTGTCCCCCAAAGTTCAACTTACATCTTAAATATGACTGTAATATTAAAGCAGATTGGAGGTGATACACAGTTGGTGTTCCCAGGAACAGAGTGCGTGGGAACAGATGTGGAATGGATAAGGCCTGCATCTGGCCCCATGGAATGTGCGATAATCCCTGAGACGGGGAGTAGAGTGGTTCGGAGGTACCTACGGCTCGTCCCTGTTATCAGAGATAAAGAGTAAGATAACAGCACAGCTGCTGTCAAGAAAGATGGATCGCAACTGCCTCCTCAGCGACAATGGTGAGATCGTGCCCTGAAGCCGAACTTTGCTCATTATAATGTCATTGTAATATGTATGACTAGAATCACTCAAGCTCCACCTAAAGTAAAGAAATAGTATAAAATGGTTAAAGAGAAGGGGGATGTTAGGGACAAAGACTTCCATTGAAATGTCTGGGATCAGTCAACAGGCTGGACCTCTCTTCCCCCCTCAATTGAATGCCTATTGGGCAAGAGCTCTGTGTTATGCGCATTTACTTAGTAACACCTTGCAGCTATTTAGTGTTATTACTGATCAGTTCTAGTTTTATTATTCTAAGTTAAATCTATTTTCACAGTCAGTCCCTATCACCGGCTATCTTTGAATCTGTATCCTGTCATGACATCAGTAATAAAATTTGTTATTTTAATATAAGTTTCTGGAAACTTTATAATTGATATAATATAAGGGAGGATGACTCATTGCACCGCCTGTGGAGTCCCTGAATAGGTTAGGCAAACACCCTCCGATTTAGCGGGCTGCCCAGGGTGGGCAGGCAGGTCGGATACAAGGGTCTTGTCTGTCTTGGGAAACTGGTAGACTGGTCGAATTGCCCCTGACTTTTATTGAACTGACCTCTATTGGTCTGACACTGTGTCATTCTGTGACAAATGTAAATATTGTAATTAGTTCTAGGAAATGAGATATATATAGGATTATTCCCCGTGTCTCCAGCGCTGCAATAAAGAATGCCTGCCTTCTGAAACTTCAAACTTAGAGGGTTTTTCTCTGCCGACTTTTACGGTATCATTGGGACATCTTCACTGACCAGTATGTAGATGCATTACGTGACTGAATCCATCCTTTAGTGTAAATTACACACATGCTAGCAAAAGTGTCTAGGAGAAGAGCAACAGGGTTATGAAAACTCATTTTACATCCCTAGTAGAGTTGACAGGCAGACAGCTCTTACACCTTACAGAATCATAGAATGGTTAGGGTTGGAAGGGACCTCAAAGATCATCTAGTTCCAACCCCCCTGCCATGAACAGGGAAACCCTCCACTACACCAGGTTGCTCAAAGCCTCATCCAGCCTGGCCTTGAACACTTCCAAGGATGGGGCAGCCACAGCTTCTCTGGGCAACCTGGTCCAGTGCCTCGCCACCCTGTCCTGGTTTTAGCTGGGACAGATAGCTCTTCTTTCAGCTAGAAGAGCTCCGTGTTTTGGTTTTACTCAGAGGCTCGCTCTGAGAAGAATGCTGATAGCAAGTTGATGTTTGTGGTTGGACATGAGACTCCAAGGACTTTTCAGTGTGCCGGAGTGCAGAAGCATGGCGGGATAAGGGGGGAGCATAGCCGGGACAAGAGGGACACGATTCCCCTTGTGATTTGTGGTGGAACTTAAGATTGAGGGCCAAACTGGCCAATTAGTATTCCATATCATGCAGCGTCATGCCCGGTATAAAAGTGAGGGGCAGCCGGAAAGAAGGGCTTTTGCGCTTTTGCTCTTTCGCCGCTTTTGCTCTTTTGTGCTTGCTGTGCTTTTGCTCTTTTTTTTTTTTTCCTCTCTCTCCCAGTACTCCCACTCTCGGAGTACTATCTCTCTCTGTCCCTTCTATTTCGGGGCCTCGTGTTCGTCCGGGATTGCAGCTTCGGGACGAGACGGGTTTCGCATACAGGGGGTGGTGAGCATCTACACTGTGTATGAAATCATCTGCATTAAATTGTTCTTATCTCAACCCACGGGTATCCCATTTATCCTTTAATTCTCTCCCTCATCCCTGGGGCTGGGGGAGGGTGAGTCAACGACTGTGGGGGCGGTTTGGTTGCGGGAGCGGCCTAACCCACAACACACCCTTACAGAGACAATTGCTTGTTTGGAAGGAACAAGAAAAAAAGATCCACAAGGATTTTTCATTTAATTTTTAGAAGTATCTGTCGTGGGTTAGGCCGATCGGGCAGCTAAACTCCACGCAGCTCTCCCACTCCAGTAAAGTGGAGAGGAGAAAAATATAGTAAAAGAGCTGAGGGTCGAGACAGGAACAGAGGAGCACCCACCAACCACGGTCCCGGGCAAAAGAGGCTGTTTTCTTAAAGCAAAACAGTTTATTAACAGCTACCTACAAAGAGAAAAGCAAACAAAAATGGTTACTTGAGAGGATAACAAGAAAACAAGGCCAGATCTTAAAAACAACACCACTCCCCCCCTTTGCTTTTTCTTTCCCCAGTGGCGCAGGGAATGGGGGAGTGCAGGTCAGTTCATTCCATGTTGTTACTGCCGCTTCTCTTAAAGGAGAAGGAGTCCTTACACCGTTGTCCCTTGCTCCAGTGGATCCCCTGCTCACAGGAAAGCATGAGGTCCTACCTGCAGGAGGCAATCCTTACTCCATCGGATTGCCCCAAGTGCGGGCTTTACCAGTCTCGGACTTTTAAGGAGCTGTAGCCACTCGCTCTAGCGTGGGTTATCATACAGACTTTAAATGCGCTCTGGCGTGGGTTGTCATATCGACCTTAAATGCTTCTCCATACAGACTTAGATACATAAATGCATAAATGCGTAAATGCGCCTCGACCTGTGCCCATGATTCACAATAGTCTGCGGGCTCAGGCATCTCCTCTAAACAAAACACTTCCCCATCGGCAGGGGTTGTCCCACGGACTCTAGATGCATACCGTACTCAGGCTCTGGCATCTCTTCTCGATGTGGATCCTCCACGGGCTGCGAGTGGGTCTCTGCTTGCTCCACGGAGGACTCGTTGCAAAGAGGCCGCTTGCAAGGGGGACTCAGCTGTGGCATACGTTGTTCCGTTCCATCTTCACTGACCTGGAAGATCTGTGTGGCCGTTTCTCAGATCTCAGTCTTTTCTGGGTGAACTTGGCCTGGTAGGCACCCCGGGAGCGGAGCTCTCCCCGAGTTCCCCAAGCATCTCCATCGCGGCCATCCCCAGCGGATGGCCCTGGCCCGGCACAGGCCGCCGCCCGGCCGGGCGCTGGGGAACGTGGGGCAGCGCCCCCCTCCCTTCTCCTCGCTCCTGGGCAAAGGCACACGTTTCCGGTTCCTTTGTCCCGACGTAAATAGGGCAATTCGCAGAGGCATGATTGACTCAAGCCCTGAGGGGGATGGGAGTCCAGTCTGATGGGCAGCTTCTGCAACCCGGACCTCCCTCCCCACATCAAACCATGACAGTATCACATCTTTTCGTTCCTCTCCTTGAAAAGGCAGACTTGGAAATAAACTGATTAAAAAAAAAAAAAAGACTGCCAAAGCTGAAAGGTGCAAACAACTGATTTCAATCCATGCAGTGAGAGTGAGGACTGGGGTATACCTCTGAGCACCAGCACATGTGCACATACCCACCAGGCTAAACTGAGTCCACTCCTGAAATGGCACAGGAATTCTCTCCCCCTTGCTCTCCGTGGTTTTTAGAAGGGACCTCACCTGTGGGAGATGGAATTCCTCTGAGACCGTGAGACACCAAAATAGAAGCACGTGAGAACGAGACAAAGAAGTAAAAGCGCGTGAGAACATACCCGGGTACATAAGTAGTTACTTTAGCTACTAAATCACACCTCCACCCGCCTCCGAGCTGCGACCACCCTCATGAGAGAAACTTACACCAATCCTAGTAAAGTTAGAGCTGCAACCACCCCTCACGAGAGGAATTTACACCAATCCTAATAAAGTTATGTATGACTAGAGTCACTCGAGCTCCACCTAAAAGAAATGAAAAAGGTATAAAATGGCAAAAGACAAAGGGGATGTTAGGGAGAAGACCCTCCATCGAAACGTCCGGGATCAGTTGACGGGCTGAACCTCTCTTCTCCCCCCCATAGGGATGCCTATTGGGTAAGAGCTCTGTGTTACGCGCGCTTAGTTACTAGCACCTTGCTAGCTATTTAGTATTATCACTGATCAGTAATAGTTTTATTATCACTGCAGTATTTTAATTAAAGTTGGTTTTGTAGTCAGTCACTATCACCGGCTATCTACGAATCTATATTCTGTCCAATAAAATATATACACGTTTCCGGAGACGTGTCTCCTTATTAGGAGTTTGGGCCATAGTACTACTGTTGTTGACCTATAGGTGGGCGAACACCCTCCGACTAACTGTGGCTGCCAAGGGAGAGCAGGGGAGTCGGGCTCAAGGGTCTCGTGGCATTTGGGGAAACCGATATACTAGCCAGAATTATCTCCTCATCTATTGGTGTTGAGTCCCACGCTCTGACTTGGGGCGCTGATAGACCGGTCTTTTGACCTCTTAACGTGACAGAGGGAATGAGGGATTTGGTCCGACAAGGGCACCTGCGATATACTGGATGGAACCGTTATCAAAGCATTGGCCTATGCTACAATGTACAATTACAAGGCAAGGACAAAAAATATCCAGACACAGGTTAATTGACACTGGCGCTGATGCATTATAGCATCACATGATTGGCCACCATGCGGGGGAACAACTGCAGCAGCAACCATGGTGACCGGAGTGGGTGGAGTAACTGCTCCAAGTCAAAGTGATTCTTTACTCCAGATAGGGGCCCGCATGGCAGGATAGCCACAGTAAAGCCTTTAATCCTCCCCATTCCTGTTACGCTATGGAGTCGGGAATATCTTAGTCAATGGGGATTAACATTACAAAATTTAGCCTGAGGGCCACTGGTGAAAGGCAACTTACTCAAAAAACGCAGTGGCTTACAGATAGCCCAGTATGGGTGGACCAGTGGCCTTTAATGAAAGAAAAGTTGCAACACTTACACAATTTGATTGATGAATAATTGAAACTAGGACACATAAAGTCTACTCATAATCCATGGAATACCCCAGTATTTGTAATTCAAAAGAAGTCAGGAAAATGGAGGTTACTTCAGGACTTGAGAGCGGTTAATATGGTAATTGAAGACATGGGTCCACTACAGCAGGGGTTACCTACACCTTCGATGATCCCACGAGAATGGAGAATTGCAATCATTGATTTAAAAGATTGTTTCTTTACGATACCTTTGCATCCTGAAGATGCCCCTCACTTCATGTTCTCAGTCCCATCCATCAATATGGGGGAACTGGCTAAGAGATATCGTTGGACGGTGCTGCCACAAGGTATGAAGAATAGTCCCACTATATGTCAATGGTATGTTGCCAAGGCTTTGTCAAAAGTTAGAGCGAAAAATCCGAACTGTTTAATCTACCACTACATGGATGATATTTTAATAGCATTTCCACAGGAATCGCAGCTAGAAAGCGTACTTGCAGAAGTAACATTATTGTTAACACAAATGAAATTAGTCATTGCCCCTGAAAAGGTTCAAAGGTTACCAGCATTGCAGTATTTGAGGTGGCAGATTATGGAGAGAACCATCATCCCTCAGCGGATGAAGATACTACAGATATATTTTGTCTCAGTGATTTGCAAAAGCTGTTAGGAGTGATTAATTGGGTTCGTCCATTATTGGGACTATCCACTGAAATGTTGTCGCCTCTGTTCGAGCTGTTGAAAGGGGACCCAGACTTGACATTGCCCAGAACCTTGACAAAAGAAGCCCAAGAAGCGCTACAAGCTGTCTTAGAGCAGATTCAGAAATCGCAGGTAGACAGGTGCGACGCAAATCTTCCATTTTCTATTTTTATTTTTAACAGGAAAACACAACCGAAAGCACTGGTGAGTCAGGTGCTTAAGGATCAAGTTCTACAAATAGAGTGGGTATTTTTCCCGTATGGGAAAGAAAATGATAACCTCTTGGAGTGAGCAGATAGCTAGCTTAATTTTCCAAAGTCGTATGAGACTCCATCAAATATCAGGACAAGATGCACAAACAATATATCTATCTTTGACAACAGAACAGATAAATTGTTTATGGCAGTTTGAAGATGACTTTGGGTCCATGCTTGCTGGATTCACAGGTCAGCTCTCTATTCATTGGCCAAAACAAGTTATATTGCAATTTATTAACAAAATTACACTGTTCCCCAATATGCAATTAAGCAATACCCCAATAAAAGATGCATTGACCGTGTTTACAGATGGATCAGGGAAAACCCAAAAATCAGTCATAGTTTGGCAGGAAGACGGGACTTGGCATCAAGATGTGCAGTATGTGGATGGATCAACTCAAACTGTGGAACTTGCAGTGGTGGTCTGAGCTCTTTGTAAATGGCAGGACCAACCTCTTAATATTGTGTCAGATTCAGCATACATGGTGGGAGCTGTGTCGTGAGCGGAACGATCGGTATTATGGGAAATAACTAATCCTCTTCTGTTCCAACAATTCCAACCTTAATATCAGTGTTGCAAAACCGTAAACACGCATATTCCATTGCACACCTGCGAGCGCACACCACGCTTCCAGGGCCTATAACGGAAGGGAATAGACGAGCCGATCCTCTCACGAGTGCAACTCTTGTACCAAATTTGCTCATGCAGGCAAAAATCTCGCATGAATTTTACCATCAGAACGCTGACGCCATTAGGTGACAATTTGGCTTAACACGACAGCAAGCCCGCTCAATCGTACAATCGTGTAGTAGCTGTCAAAATATGATCATGCCACCAATGGATGGCGTTAATCCTCGTGGTTTACGCTTACAGGAGCTTTGGCAAATGGACGTTATGCATGTACTCTCCTTTGGACGGCAGAAGTATGTCCATGTAACCATTGATACGTTTTCAAATGCGATATCTGCAAGTGCACACGTAGGGGAAAGAGCCAAAGATGTGTGTTTGCATTGGACTTCAGCCTTTGTGTTTATGGGTGTGCCTGAACAAATCAAGACAGACAATGGCCCGGCATACACCTCTCATTGGCCACATGTATTTTTGTCATCATGGGGTATTGAGCATGTTACTGGTATTCCTTATAATCCTACTGGGCAAGCGATCATAGAACGCACACATGGTACTTTGAACAATATGCTTTTAAAACAAGAAGGGGGAATGATAGGGAAATCTCCCAACGGAAGAATAGCTAAAGCGTTATAGGTATTAAATTTCTTAAATTGGTGGAAAGACGATCTGGCTCCGATGGCTAAACATTTTGGGATGGATAAATGTCACGCATCAGTCAAAATCAGGTACAGGTCATGGTTAGAGATTCGGGAACAGGAAAGTGTGAAGGACCATATAAGCTAATAACCTGGTGTGCGGAGAAGGGATTTGGAGATGTTCCTGAGACGACTCAATATGAGTTAGCTGCAAGAAGTCTCGTTTATTGCGCAGTTCTTATTGCTTATATAGACAGTTTTTGCCAATAATCCTGAGACCACACTGTTGCTGTATGTCGCTGTTGAGACGGACACGACATACACAGGTTCAAGCAGTATTGATTTATTATATAATTAATTAATCCCCCCTTGCAAGTTCCAGCACGCCTTTATACTAATTCTAGCGGTGCACGCGACATAAGCAATTAGGTGGTTGGTTAACTACAGCTGTTCACGCGCCTTAGCCTAATACACGATTGGCGATCACGCACTCTACATAACTTAAGCCAAATTCATTACATCACACAATTAGTGCAAAAACACAGTCCAGTCTCTTATCATACAGTTCCTCTTTATCTTACGGCTCCCTGGTTCTCCCAGGCACCTGCAAGTTGTTTTCCACTTCTGTTCAGGGAGTTTTCAGATCTGCAGGGGTACACAGCAATTTCTCCAAGGCCAGTTTCTTCATCTTCTGTCCTGGGATCCGCGGACCAGCCGTAGTTCCCACAATTCCCCCTTTTTGTATTTGTGCTAAAGAAATTGCTCTGACAGCTTGCTGCAGGGCCCTTTGCAGCAAACTGTCCAGACAGGGCAATATTAATAACACAACTACAACAACGATCAGAATCAGCAACCTTGTTTTTAGCAATGATAACAACCAGCTGGGCAATCCCCATCCTCTGAACAATTTATTCAGCCAGTCCTATACAAAACCACTTCCCTCAAAATCTTCACATCTATCTTCTTGCACTAACAATAAAAGACAAACAATTGCAGCTCTATTTTGCAGTGTAGCATGCCTAACACTATCAGCATCAGTTAATAAATCACTCAATACTATTGACTTAGCGTTGGCTTGCTTACTCAGCCAACGTCCATCCTTCAACGAGATCAGCTTTCCACCACAGGCCGGACACAACGAGCAGGAACCCACCAGGGACCACCATCTGTCGAGACACAAGCATACCCTCGACCCCAAGTTATCAGATCACAGGGATCAGACCACTGACCTGTCTGTAGATCCCGAACCCTAACTTTGGCTCCTGGAGACATCCCACAGGTGGTGGTTAGTGAGCCAAAGTGACGTATTATCGGGGGTTCCTGAGAATCATCAGAGACCTGTAAAAAATTCAGGACATACATAGCTTTGTTCAGTCGAGCCTCTGGAGGCTCCCCTGCCATTCCCCCTTTTTGTTTTTGCAGAAGCCGTTTTAATGTGCCATGAGCACGTTCAACAATACCTTGTCCAGTAGGAGAATGAGGGATAGCAGTAACATGAGTTACACCCCACAGCTGTAAAAATGAATTAACCTTTTGAGATACATGAGCTGGACCATTATCCGTTTTTATCTGATGCGGGACTCCAGCAATAGAAAAAGCCCGTTGCCAATGGCGAATGACATCTTTGGCAGCTTCTCCCGCATGAGCAGTAGCAATGATGACCGAAGAAAACGTGTCAATAGATACATTGACAAATTTAATCTGCCAAAATTCAACAATATGAGTAACATCTGTTTGCCAGATCTGGAGGGCCCGTAATCCTCTAGGGTTTGTCCCATAGTAGTGAGGGACATATTGGTCTTGACAGTCAGGGCACGCAGCAACAATAGCACGAGCCTCAGCATTGGACAAGCGAAATTGTCGTCTCAGGGCTCGATAACCCTGATGAAAAAATTGATGAGAAGCAATAGCTTGTTGTTTAATGTTTGGAGTAGGTCCCATTGCTACACCTGATACTAGTGCATCTGCTCTTGCATTTCCTTCCACCCAAAAAACAGGGAGGTTCGTATGACTCTTAATATGTAATACATAATAAGGAGAATGTCGCTTTTGAATTTCAGTCCATAATAGTTTTAAAATTCCAAAAGTTTTTCCTTGAGTAACATGGCTAAGGACAGCCTGTCTAACCGTTGCACTAACCCAGCCACATAGGCCGAATCAGTAACAACATTAACAGGACAAGAAAATTGCTGAAATACCATAGTCATGGCCCTCAATTCAACAATCTGAGGAGAGCCTTCCTGGTGTTCCACTCTGTTCTGCCATTGATGTCCATCATACCAGGCAATAGCAGCCTTCCCTGTTTTTTCCTGAACCATCAGTGAACACTGTGGGACCAGGCACAGGGTCAGATTGACTTAATTGTTTTTTGTGCAAATCGAATCTGGCCACCCATTTTTATTAATGGATGTGAGGGCAGGTGATAACTAATTTGACCTGTATAATTTGTCATTGCTGCTTGAAGTGCTGAACTGTTGGCAAGGCACCATTCAAAATATTCGCTTTTTACTGGTATCACAATGTTCTCAGGATCTCTTGCCAACAATTCCACATAGCGAGCTCTAGTTTTCATAATAATTTGAGCTAAAAGTTCAAAAAGTCCAGGAGCAGTTTTTTTAGTTTAAAAGGCAAAAAAGCCCATTCCAAAACATGCAAAGGATCTTGCCAATCAGAATTCCACTGTGCAAGCATTGCAAAAGGTATCAGATCATCTATCAAAACAAACACTTGCACTGATACAGTTAGATCGATTCTCCATACATGTTTCTGCATGATTGCCTGTTCTACCTCTTCAATCACCTGTTTTGCTTCTGGAGTTAGAACTCGTGGTGCAGAAATGTCCGAGTCCCCTTTTAACAGCTCCAGGAGCGGTTGTAATTTGGAAGACGTCAAGCCCAAATAAGGTCGGACCCAATTAATCATCCCTGCTAGTTTTTGTACATCATTCAGGGTTTTTACCTTTAGTTGTAACTGAATTGGTTGTGGCATTACCGTTTGATCTAACACCTTTATACCCAGGTACAACCATGGCTGCTGGCGCTGCACTTTTTCTGGGGCAATCACTAATCCATGGTATTGTAATGACTTCGTGCTTCAGCCTCCATTTCAGCCAGCATTACCTGTGAGGTGCGGCTAGTAAGATGTCATCCATATAGTGATAACAATACCCTGATGGAAATGCAGCTCGAATAGGGCTTAAGGCTTTTGCCACGAACCACTGACAAATAGTGGGTGAATTTTTCATACCTTGTGGTAAAACTTTCCAATGATACCTTTTGGCTGGTTCACTGTTATTCACTGAAGGCACTGTGAAATGCAAATTTCTCCATGTCCTGGTTAGCAAGAGGAATAGTAAAAAACCAATCCTTTAAATCCAATATTACAATTTCCCATTGCATTGGAATCATAGCTGGTGAGGGCAACCCTGGTTGCAAGGCCCCCATTGTTTGCCATCACCTCATTGATTTTCTTAAATCATGCAATAAACGCCATTTTCCTGATTTCTTTTTATCACGAACACAGGTGTGTTCCAAGGCTGTGAGAGGCTTCTATATGTCCTGCTGCAATTGCTCTTTAACCAGAAGGTGCAGGGCTGTGAGTTTTTCCTTGATTGAGGGGGCCACTGGTCCACCCAAACAGGCTTTTCTGTTAACCATGTTAATGCCAGTGTGGGCTGTGTCACGCCTGCAGCACAGTGACCCCTGCTAAAAATCCGTTGTAATTCTTACGCCCCATTGTCCAAGGCAGTCCCTCCCCCACAAATTTAAGGGTGCTGCGGTCACATATGGTCTAATAGTGGCCTTCTGTCCCTCAGGGTTACTAATAAGGACAGGCTTGGCAGCCATAAAACTGTTAGCAACCCCCCCAAGACCCACTACTCCGCATTATTTGACACTAGAGGCCAGGTGGAAGGCCAATCACGCTGTGCAATGATAGTAACATCAGCTCCTGTGTCCACAAACCCGTTAGTCTTGTCTGCGATGGGGTTGCATGATCCATTGTAAGCGTGCACGTCATTTGTGGTCTCCTGTCGGTGACATTCTGGGACCAAAAAACAGGTGGTTTCCCCGTAGATCCAAATCCGTTGGTTGCCACGAACAGTTTGCTCTGTTTTAGGAACACAACTCACAAAGGGCACAAGTTGAGCAATTCGAGTCCCTTTTACAATAGTTACTGGTGGTGTCGCAGTAGATACCATAGCACAGATCTGTCCTGTATAATCAGCATCAATCACTCCTACATGCACTATCAACCCTTGCAAGGTGCCACTTGATCGTCCTATTAACAAAGCACTAAGTCCTTTACCGATTGGTCCCCATGCATCCAAAGGCACTTTGTGAATTTGACAATTATTTATTGTTACTGTGTCGGCAATGGATACATCCATCCCGGCAGCTCCGACTGTCTTTCCTGATAGTTTGTCGCATAAGTTTGCGGATTGGTCTGTGGATGCTGTATTGCTCCCGCAAAAGGGTTGCCAGGACTGTAGGGCATTTGTGTCTGTGCACGCCCCCTCGCGCTCTTTTTGCCGTTTCCCGGAATTGGCTGACCGGTAGCATAAAACTTTGATCGACAATTGTTTAGCAAATGACCTGTTTTTCCACATTTATGGCAAGTAACTGGCACTGAGCCATTAACTTTTTCCGGCATTTATTGTCAGCCTTTGGCCTTTCAGGTCCTGGGCACTCTGATTTTATATGTCCCAGGTTCCACATCTATAACACTTCTGCTCCTTAACACGCAAGGCAGCTAGGGCGGTGGCCAGTGCAGAGTCATTTTATGCTCTACAGACCCGACTTTAGCACACGCAGTAACCATTTCCTCTAAGGAGGGGTCCCCTGGCAATGTCTCGATACTCTCTGACAGTCAGGGTTGGCGTTATCTCTCGCCAACTGCTTTGTTAACAGGGCTCGCAAACTGTTGTCAAATACTTGTTTTTCTATAGCCCCTTGCAATTTTTCCACAAATTGTAAGAAAGGTTCCCTGACCCCTTGTTAATTGTTGAATACCTTGCCTTAGGCTCCGCCATTTCTGCCGTGCGCATCAAAGCTTGCATCCCTATTTGCTTAATTTGCACAAGAATTTGGGGATGCCACTGTGCTTGAATTGCCGGATTACTAAATATCTGACCCGTTCCCATCAACACATCAGTACCTACAGCGTGACAAGGGTCACCTTGGGGCAATTGCATATTTTGCAATGCCTGATGATCAGCCTGTTGTCTCCAAACATTCATAAAACCGAGTGCTGTACTGGCTGAAACATAATTTGAGCCAAATGTTGAAAAGCATACGGCACCAATACCTCTAAACTCAATAATCGCAACATTGTGTCACTGCTGGGGAATTCGGTCCATACTGAGCTACCGCCTTCTGCATATCCTGTATAACTTTCCATGACCACCCCACATGTTGATTGGGCTGATTAGAGCCCGGGAGGGCTAGCTCAACAGGGAATGCACTAGGCCCTCCCCCCACTTCCATCACAGACAGATCTTTATTGACCGGTGTCCCCAGTGTTTCGGTCAAGTCCCAGTCCCCGACCTCCATTGCCTTTTTCCTAACCGCGTCCCAAATTGTACTGCATTACGTGGCTGAACTGTCACTGTAGCAGGTGGCAACACCCACGACTGTGGTAAGGGGAGGCCGATACGGTAGACCCCCCTGTTTTCCCACCCCCCTTTGCAGAAACAGAGGGCATCTCAGCAAATCTGTTACGGAATCCTCCTCCTCGTCACTCTCCGGTAAAGGGGGATATACCTGATCCTGTATTTGTTCGTCCTCTGTCGCCTTAATATCAGAGGAATTCAGTGGAGAAGAAGGGAGAGAGCATGTTTCGATACTAGGTTTCGCGTACTTTTCTTTTGCCTCTTGCAACTGCTGCCAAGGCAACTTATAGGGAGTAAATTTTTCCGCCGCTTTTAGCTGTGCTGCAGGAGATACATACATTCCTGACGATTTTTTCCGCCGCCTTTAGCTGTTCTGCGGGGATACATATGCTCCCAGGGAGTCCGGCTCCACTAAACGAGTGGATTTCAGCAACCTTTTTCTCGGCTTAGGCACAGGCGGTAACCTCCCAGCTGAGCTGTCATTCACTTCAGAAGTCTCTCCCACAACCTCACTTACTGCAGAAGAGGTTATCGGAACAGAGTCCGTCTTATCCTCTGCTTTATCGTGCTCAGACTTTAAGTCTTTCAAGGCCTCTAAAACGATCGCCACGTTGTCAATAAGTCCACAGCTTCTTTTTGCCCACTGGTAGCAGCATCAAATAATTTCTTCCCCAGGGCTTGCCAAACAGGCACACTGAATGCTGTGGCAGAGTTCGCTTCAAGCCCTTGTCGCTGCGCCCACAATAACATTTTTGGATGTTATTATTAGATACTTTCAGTCATTTTCTTTTCAATATTAACGTCCACAAAGAATGGACGGCTTCCTCCTCCTTTGTGAGGCTTTTTCCCATTATCCCGTTCCCAGCGGCTCACCTGTCCCAGGTGTCAAAGTCTAAGTCGATCCGGATCAATTCGCAGCTTCCCCCGCCGCTCTCAAGCTACTCTGGGCTCCGTCTCCACCGCACTTCGCCCTGCGGTCCAAAAGTTCGTGTCCTGGTGAATCACGTCGGGGTCACCAGATGTTGCTGTATGTCGCTGTTGAGACGGACACGACATACACAGGTTCAAGCAGTATTGATTTATTATATAATTAATTAATCCCCCCTTGCAAGTTCCAGCACGCCTTTATACTAATTCTAGCGGTGCACGCGACATAAGCAATTAGGTGGTTGGTTAACTACAGCTGTTCACGCGCCTTAGCCTAATACATGATTGGCGATCACGCACTCTACATAACTTAAGCCAAATTCATTACATCACACAATTAGTGCAAAAACACAGTCCAGTCTCTTATCATACAGTTCCTCTTTATCTTACGGCTCCCTGGCTCTCCCAGGCACCTGCAAGTTGTTTTCCACTTCTGTTCAGGGAGTTTTCAGATCTGCAGGGGTACACAGCAATTTCTCCAAGGCCAGTTTCTTCATCTTCTGTCCTGGGATCCGCGGACCAGCCGTAGTTCCCACACCACACCTTTCTACACCATTATTGGATGATACATATGCTTGTCATGTTAACAGCCTATTTCAAACAGACACCCGCTTGGCGAAGCTCTGCTCTAAGCAAACACTACTCCCTTATCATACAGCATAGTTTTCTTATCCTATACTTCAAGGGCATTCTGCCCTTGAGGCCTAACTTTTGAGCTCCAGTCCTTATTTACACAGGGTTTTCGTCGTGCAGTCTCTTTAAAGATCCACGCTCCAATAAATTCCCCCTTTCTTTTCTTGCACAAAGAAAACCCTGCGCACAAGGCTGGCAACCCCAGTTACTAGCATATTGTTTTGGTACAGCCTTGCAAAAGCAGTTTCTAGCATACTACTTCCCTTTCCGAGGGCTTTACTATTTCTACTATGTGCAAGTGTGCTCTGCAGCTTCCTTCCGCTCCGCCCTGAGCCATCCCTTTCACACCCTCAACAGAGTCTCTGAAACAGATACTGACTGGGTGTTGCTGCATGCGTGGCCAGTGCGTGCAACAAGGCTGCCAGGTATGTGCTCTGCTGGCCAACAGCGGATTTTTTAAGTTGTAACATATTGTTTAATAACAATGCTCCTAGCTTCTTTTTTCAAATTACGTGCTCACAACCAAATCCAGTTTGTAATTCTTTGCCATTAATTTGGTACCAGTTAATTCTTCTCCTCCCAGTAGCTCCATTCTGATTGGAAAAAACACACAAAGCATATATACAAGCAACATATACAAGCAACTTTCACACACGTAATATACTAAATCATAATAAACATAAAGACAGTTTACATATCAATATACAATCTTCTGTTACAATTCTTCTGAATCATTTTTCGCGTTCTGCGTCTCTGTCATCCCTGTTTGATCTGTCAAATCTTGGATCCCTCTTTCTCTATCTCACTTTGCTGGAATTTTACACGTTTACACAATTTACACATTTATACATTTACACAATTTACACATGGCTTTCTTCATACAGTCTAGTAGTAATTGTTCTAAGATTTAAGTGATGACATTTGCTTGTTTTTCTGACCAGCAAGCTAAGTTTTCAATTTGTTTCAATGCCTGGGCTGCCGCTGCTCCAGGCGCAATTATAGATACAAAGACTTCGCGCTGTTACAGACCACAGCCACACTTCATCGTTGCAGTCAGACGTAAGACCTGTACTTCTTTTTTTTTTTACCAAGCATTTGTTTTAACGTTAAATGAGTTCATTCAATAACAGCTTGTCCCGTAGGTGAATGAGGGATACTGGTAGTGTGAGTCACTCCCCAATCCTGTAAAAAGGCACCATACTGGATCACTGTCTGTCCCGATTTTCTTTGGTACTCCCATGGTTTTTGCCAGTGTGAGCAGTAGCAACAACAAGGGCAGAAACATATCAACAGTTACATGCACATATTTAGATCGATTAGACAATTGAATATAAGTAATATCAGTTTGCCATAATTCATTGGCACATAAACCTGTTGGATTTACTCCTGCTGGAGTATTTGAAGGCACAATACGTTGACGGTCAGGGCAGGCACGTACAATCTGCTGAGCTTGATCTGCTGTCTGACCTGACAGAGAGCATCATCTACCACCAATTGACAAACTGTAGGACTATTCATCATTCCTTGAGGCAGTACAATCCAATGATATTGTTGCGTGGGTCATTCATTGTTAAGCACTAGAACTGAAAAGGCAAATCTAGGACAATCGTTAGGGTGTAAATAAATAAAAAGAATTAAAAAAGTAAAAAAAACCCCAGATCTTTTAAATCAATCACCATCAAATGCTAACATTCTGGAATCATAGTAGGATTTGGTACACCCGGTTGTAATGCACCCATTGGTGAAATGATTGCATTAATAGCTCTTAAATCTTTTAACATAAATCTCCATTTTCTGATTTCTTTGGGATAACAAATATTGGAGTATTCTATGGGCTAGTGGAGGGAATTATATGTCCTAATTTGAGCTGTTCATCGACTAATTTTTTGAGCTCACTCCAGCCGCTCGCCTTTTAATGGCCACTGATCGACCCAGACTGGCTTGCCAGTTAACCAGTCCAGCTTGAGTCGGGGCTGGACATCAGTGACCTGTGCTAAAAATTTGAGGTTAGCCTCACATTCCACTGATTCAACAAATCTCGACCTCATAATGTACATGGGACATCAAAAACATATGGTTTCAAAACAGCTTGTTTGTTACCTGGGCCTACTACTAGAAGGACTGTGCACTCTGCTGTGGGATCTGTGTTCCAGTTACTCTGATCACAGCTGCCAGGGCTTGTAACAGAGGCTGAGAGGGTGGCCAGTCAGGATTTTTCACTATAGATACATCAGCCCCTGTGTCAACTAGGCCAGAAAAAGCCTTCCCATTAATGATTACTGTTAAAGGAGGTTGTGCAGCTGTGACTTTCTGTGTCCAATTTTTTTTTGTGATAGCATATTGTTATACAGACAGCTTTTATAGATTATTACTCTAGCCACGATGTGTCCACGTGCCCCTCACCCAGCTGTGATTAGTTACAAACAATAGTGCACGCACCTATTTTAACTGTACTATTGGCTATGCCTAAAAAGGAGCTGTTTTTCACCTGCTAAACTAAACATCATTTTCTCACACACTCTATATCATCTTCCCAAACTCCCCATGTCAGCTTCTCACACTCCCTGCACCAGCTGTTCACACTCCCTTTTCTTTCTCATCCTCTTATCGGGTTTCCCAACTTCAGAAAAGAGCACAGGCTTAAATCATCAAGGTCAAACCCCAACTGTAACTGTGTGTATGATTCCACAATTCCCCTTTTTTGTTTTTCTATGACCATTACTTGATGAACCGTACTCTGTACCGTCTGCTGGAAGCATGACAATAGGCAGGGGATGATTATTACTATGCATAAAAGAACTACTAGCAATATAATGCCTGCTTTACTAAAGACTTTAACCAACCTGTAATTCGTCAACTCTTGAACAAGCTACCCAACCAATCCTGATGAACCTGAAATTCATTCACCCGATCTTTCAATTTCTGTATTGTCTCATGAATTGATTCTGAGTGATCAAATTCATACCACACATTCCTTCTAGTATTTCACAACCATGCCTTTGCATTAGCAATAAAAAATCTATGGTAGCTCAATTTTGCAGCGTAGCATGTCTAACAGAATCTACATCAATTAAGAGCATTGATAAAGCAGAAGCTGTAGCATTAGTTTGTTTTGCAAGCCAACAACCCAACTTATTCAGTGTAGTTAACGCCTGTGCCACTCCAACTCCTGGTGCAAATATTGAAGCTGCAATGATTTTAGCTGGTTCCCAAATCCTGCTCTGGAATCGCACTAGCTATCATAAGCATGCGTGCTGCGCCTATTCCGGGTGTGTCTATGACTTAGGTTCATGGTGGTGTTAGGTAAATACATTCTTAAAGTCCCTATAGTACATGGATCTCCCCTTATATGCGAAGGAATACCCTGCTAAGCTCTATTATAGCCCCTCATAAGGTTCCTGTGCTCCCTGCCGAATGGAAGCAAAGGAAGCCTCCCCTGTCCCAAAAATCAGGACACGTCTTAATGCTCTCTTAACCAATTCAGTCAGTTGTTGGAAAGCCACTTGCTGTAACCCTGCCTGTGCCTGATTTTGACATGTGTGACATTTTATTCATCCCAAAATATTTAGCTCTTGATTTAGAAATTTAACACCTATAACACTTTAGCTATTGTTTCATTGAGAGATTTCCCCATCATTCCCCCTTCTTGTTTTAAAAGCATAGTCTCCAAAGTAACATGTGCGTGTTCTATGATCGTTGCCCAGTAGGATTGTAAGGAATACCAGTAACAGCTCAATACCTTATGATGACAAAAATACATATGCCTGATAAGAAGTGTATGCCAAAGTTCCTGCGAGCGTAAACCACGAGGATTAACACCATTCACTGGTGGCACGATCATATTTTGACAGGTACTACACAATTGTACGATTGAGCAGGCTTGCTGTCATGTTATACCAAATTGTCACCAAATGGCATTAGCATCCTGATGGTAGCAGTCAGGCGAGATCTTTGCCTGCATTAACGAGTTTGGTACCAGAGCTGCACTCGCGAGAGGGTCAGCTCGCCTGTTCCCTTCTGCTGTAGGCCCTGGAAGCGCGGTGTGCGCTCACAGGTGTGCAATGGAATATGCATGTTTATGGTTTTGCAACACTGATATTAACTGTTGAAATTGCTGGAACAGAAGAGGATTAGTTATTCCCCGCAATGCCGATCGAGACGATCCAAGTTAAGATGTGCTGTCTCTTGGCAAAACCTGGGCCCCGGGCCTCAGCCGGGTGGGGGGGCGGGGGGGGGCGGGGGGCTGCTGCGGGTCAGCCCTCCCTCGCCTCAGCCGGGCAGGGGGGCGGGGTGGCGACAACGACCCAGCAGCCCTGTGCCGGCTGGCCCCCTTGTTGTTGCTGCTGTTGCTGTTGCTGTTGTTGCCGCCGCGGCTCCGGCTGCTCGCGCTCCGTAACCGCCGCCACCCCCCTCCCGCGAGGGGACCATCAACTGCGAACGAACCGGCGCAGCGGGGCCCGCAGCGCGTCTCCGTCCCCTGCAGCCGTGGCTCGCTCCGCACATGAGCAGCAGCGCCGAGGCAAACGCCGCGCCCGCGGTCCCGGCCGGCAGCAGCAGCGGCATCCCCGGTGGGCGGTGCGGGGGTGCCGGTGTACCGACCTCGCTGGAAGAGGGGAAAGAAACAGGTCTGTCCTTCGTTTGGGGCCCTGGATCAAAAGAATTCGATGATGACTTTTCCAGGCCGGCAGCATCCCCACAGGTGGCTGCACGCCAAAGTTTAACGTCTATAGTGTCCCAAGTCCTTGTCATGTATATATTTGAAGAGTTTGCCTCCGGTACATGGGCTGATAGCCCAAACCAGGAGTACCGGAGTTTTATCAAGTCAGAACTGTTAATAGTGCTGGTTTCTCTAGCACTTTTGTCAACACCTTAACTACAGACTTATGTTCTGTTAAAGCATGCTTCCCATCGTTCCCAGTCGCTTACCTCCTCCTGTTGAGGCAGTTGTCGCTTATTTTTCTGGTCTTTAGATTCTTACTTCTTCTTTACTTTGGTTCCTAATTTTTCGTGTTTCCCGATAATATCTTTTGCATACCCCATTGCAATCAGGGGGCTAATATCTTTTTCCAAGTTTTAATCCACGCTCCTCTAAGAAGCTTCTCACCAATCGCGACAGTGGATCATCCGGCTTTCCTCTATATGCCGCCTGTAGATCCCGCAGATCGTCCGGCTTTCCTCTATAGGCCGCCTGTAGATCCGCCCGGCTTTCCCCTATGGGCCGCTTGTGGTCGCCGTCCCTTCTCCACTAAATAACACTCGTTCAAACAAGTAATAGATGTCCCGAGCGAAACGATAGTGAGTCCAGCTCATTCTTCCTGTCCCTGTTCGGGCGCCAAATTGCAGAGAAGGGATTTGGAGATGTTCCTGAGACGACTCAATATGAGTTAGCTGCAGGAAGTCTCGTTTATTGTGCAGTTCTTATTGCTTATATAGACAGTTTTTGCCAATAATCCTGAGACCACACCTTTTCTACACCATTATTGGATGATACATATGCTTGTCATGTTTAACAGCCTATTTCAAACAGACACCCGCTTGGCGAAGCTCTGCTCTAAGCAAACACTACTCCCTTATCATACAGCATAGTTTTCTTATCCTTAACTTCAAGGGCATTCTGCCCTTGAGGCCTAACTTTTGAGCTCCAGTCCTTATTTACACAGGGTTTTCATCGCGCAGTCTCTTTAAAGATCCACGCTCCAACACTGGTGTCCTGGTTTTAGTTGGGACAGAGTTAGCTCTTCTTTTTAACAGCTAGAAGAGCTCCGTGTTTTGGTTTTACTCAGAGGCTCGCTCTGAGAAGAATGTTGATAGCACACTGATGTTTGTAGTTGGCACTGAGGTCTCAAGGACTTTTCAGTCTCCCAGGTTCTTGCCAGTGTGCAGGAGCACAACAGGATAAGGGGGGAGCATAGCCGGGACAAGGGTTCCACGGCTCTCCTTATGATTTGTACTTAGATTTAGGATTGAGGGCCAAACTGGCCAATTAGTATTCCATATCATGCAGTATCATGCCCAGTATAAGAGTGAGGGTCAGCCAGAAAGAAAGAGCTTTTGCCCTTCCAGGACTCTCACTTTCGGACTCTCAGAGTGCTTTCTCTCTCTCTCTCGCTCTCTGTCTTGGGGCCTCCCGTTCATCCGGGATTGCGGTATCGGGACGAGACAGGCCTCAGTCAAGGGGTGGTGAGCAATTACACCATACATCACTTGTGTGTATATTTTTATCTTTGTACATATCCGTATATATATATTGGTAGTGGTAGTAGTAAATTGTTCTTGTCTCAACCCATGGGTCTCTCTTTTCTTTTTTTCTTCTTTGATTCTCTCCCTCATCCCTGGGGGTGGGGGAGTGAGCGACTGTGTAGGGTTTAGTTGCTGGAGCGGCCTAACCCATGACACCTGGGGAAGAGGGTATGCTTGTGTCTCTGCAGGTCAAGAGAGTCGATGGGTGCCTGCAAGGTGCGTGAAGCCTTATCTACAATGAGAACATCCGCTGACACATAGGAAACATGGATAACAATGGCTAATGCCACAGGCCAGGACTCTATCTGCCTGTCAATATCCTCAGCAGGTAACCCCTTCTGCACTTGCCTGATTGGGTTACCTATGGATAGGGTGATGCCATTATGTAACAGCACCATGCCAGGCAGCACAGGTGGCATACTATGCTCCTCATGGCATGATAGCTGGAATGGATGGGTTGTGTACTTACCCTTACTTGGAGCTGCGCTGCAGGAGCTTGAGCTCCTAGGATCGGTAAAAATGGATTACTGTCTATAACTATTCAGGATCGAATCAAACAGGGGTAGTTAATGTAAATGCTACTGCAGGTGTATATCGGAACACGACAGCATGGTGCAATATTACCAGTTGCAAAATTTCCAAATCTGCTAATGTGCCGCTACACCTGCCACAAGGATTGTTTATAATATGCGAGGATAGAGCTTGGCAGGGTATTTCTTCACATATAAGGGGAGGTCCATGTACTATAGGGACTTTAGGAATGTATCTACCCAATACAGTCATGATCCTAAGTCATAGACACACCCGAGATAGCTAGTGCGATTCCGAAGCAGAATTTTGGGATCCAGCTAAAGTTATTGCAGCTTCAATTTTTGCACCAGGTGTTGGAGTGGCACAGATGTTGACTACACTGAATAAATTGGGTTGTTGGCTTGCGAAACAAACTAATGCTACAGCTTCTGCTTTATCAATGCTTTTGACTGATGTAGATTCTATTAGACACGCTATGCTGCAAAATTGAGCCACCATAGATTTTTTATTGCTAATGCAAGGGCATGGTTGTGAGATACTAGAAGGAATGTGCTGTAAGAACTTGTCTCATCACTCAGAATCGATTCATGAAACGATACAGAAATTGAAGGATCGGGTCAATGAATTACAGGTTAATCGAGGTTGATCGGATGATTTATTCAATGGCTGGGGTTTATCTGGATGGATTTTATCCTTAGTTAAAGGAGGATTAATGATGCTGATAATTTTATTAATATTGGCTTGTGTAGTGCCTTGTTTATTGCAGTGCTTACAAAATGCTTTTACGAAGGCCCTGAGCTGAAGCGCATTTGCCGTCATGCTAAAACAAGAAAGGGGAGATGTGGGAGACGGAATTCCCCTGAGACCATGGGACACAAAAATAGAAGCACGTGAGAACGAGACAAAGAAGTAAAGCGCGTGAGAACTGCAAACAACGGGTAACAAGAACAGATGTGCAGGACACGGAACTGAGAACAGTGACCTTGGAAAGAAGAACAGAAAATATTCTTACAGTAAACAAGGACTGGGACCAAATGCAGGAGGGGGGCTTGTCGCATGTATATAAGACTGCCAGCTTGGCTCAATAAATGATTTCACCTGAAGGACTCAGCGGAGTCCATGCCTTAATCCTCCACACTCACCCTTCTATGAAAATGCTAATAAGGGATCAGCTACACCTAGAGAGACAGTCTTTGGAGATCTGCCTCAAAACATCAAGGCTAGCTCTGCAGATGGGAGCTAAAAGATATGATGGGAAGTTCTAAGAAGAAGAAGCATGGAAGAATGGAAATTAGTGGCATAGGAGAGCAGAGAACACAAATAAAAGACTCTTTCTTTCTTTTAATTCTGCTGACATGTTACACCAGCTTTTTGAGACCCTCCAAGGTTCTTCTCCATTCATAGCTAACCACAATAACTGTAAATATAAACACACCTCCCACTGCTGTTGAGCACCTTTCAAGATAATGCCTTAGACACCTTTAGACACCTGGAGTGAAACTCTAACTCACTCAACTGGAATGATTTCTGACTGTAATGAGGTGAAAACTTCACAGGTTGAGAGTAGGGTCTTTCAGTGACCACTGTCCCTGTCAAGCTGGAAATCTGCATTTTGTTGAACTTTGTTCTTTCTGCCTCTGTTTTTTAAAATATGGCAATATCCTACTTCTCAATATGACAATTTTCTGAAGTGTTCTTAAATCAGTAAGGGCTTTAATAAAGGCTTTTGGAAATGCAGCTGAATTAATCTGACTGGCTCTCTTTTAGATCTACTTTACCTAACTAACTTTGGTGGGTTGACCCTGGCTGGATGCCAGGTGTCCACCAAAGCCACTTTATCAGTCCCCATCCTCAGCTGGACAGGAGAAGAAAAAATACGACAAAAGGCTCATGGGTCAAGATAAGGACAGGGAGATCACTCACACACTACCATCACTGGCAAAACAGACTCTGTGGAAGGATACCTGAGAATCAACAGACATGTGAACAATCCAGCCTTTCCTGGGAGCACGTGCCTGGATGCAGAAAGGGAATTTGACACCATGATGACGTTGCTTCTGGGATGCAACCAATCATACTAAGGGGTGGGCTATTGTTTGTATTGTAACCAATCAGAGATTGCCAAGTCTCGTTTAGAAAGCTATAAAGCACGCTGAGTGTATGCAATAAAGGTTCACGTTGTTTGATCACATTGATCGTGTCAGGTGTCCTCTCTCATCTCCCGCAAATGGCGCCCGAACAGGGACCCTCAGAATCCTCACGGTAAAGTTGCGAGACTTGGCGAGGAAGAGGGTGGAAGTGAGGTGCGGAAACAGACTCCACAAACTTGGAAAGTTGTAAAGTAGGTATTTTATTGCAGCGCTGGGTGCACGGGGGATCGCTCCACCACAAACGTGCACACCCGCCGTAGCAGTTTTTCTTGTATTTATACAGACATACTCATCACCCCCTCCCCCAAAAGGGCAGTCTCTCCCTGGAGATCATTTCCATAGCCCCCGCCTCAGGATCCGCCTCAGGCTCCTCCTTGACACGCCTCCTGGTGGTCGTGGGCAGGGGTCTTTGGGATGAAGGCCGTAGGTCTTCCTTGCTGTGTGTTTTCACTTCTTCCCTAAAACTCTATAACTCTTGTTTTGGCTGGGCCTGTAGAGCCAAACCGTTTCCCTGGCCTTGAGTGGACATCTGGTTGTCTCCTACTTGTTATTGCTTGAAGACAAATGTTAGTTCTCGTTAGTCCTTATCTCTCCTCTTTGTCTGTTTTTCTCCCTATGGGTCATGAGTTACAACCTTGCCATCATTTATTTTGTCTCTCTTACAGGCCTTCTTTTCGAGTAGTTAGTGTTTCAAAGCAGGGATTAGTATTTGATAACTTCTAGCAATTCACGGAGCTATTTCACAGAGCTCTGTATTTCCCAGAGTCTTATGCCTATTCTTATACCTATCCATAGAAATAATAGCTAATATAGTCTTATGCCTACTCCTATACCTATCCCCGTATCAGAAGGCCGACCGAATGATCCGCTGCCCCGGTGGAATGAGCAGTGACCTGCCCAGTCACTAAGTGGAAAAAGGTGCACCTGTTTAGTCGCTGGATCGACGCTGGAATCTCGCCTAGAAGAGGTGAGCGGTCGGGGAGACAGATGGGGTTGGATAAGCAACAAGAGGCTGTCCTAAATCTGCTCCAACACATGCTCTCTGTGAGAGGACTTAAATATGAATCCTCGGCTCTTAAAGGGCTGTTAATGTGGGCATGGAACAAAGAATTAATCCCCTCAGTAGGAGTCGTTTCTGAACTCGCTACGTGGGAAGCCATAGGCAGAGAGCTATGGGATGATATCAGTTCCGGGGGAGCGAGTGCAAAGGAGGCAAATAAATATGCTACCCTGTGGAAGTCAATTAAAGAAACGTTGCATAGCATGAAAGCCGAACAAACTGTCGCTGCTGCTGCTTTTGCTGCCTTTACCCCCTCTCCTATTGATTCTTTACCAACAACTATGAACACTTCCTCTATCTTTTCTACGCAAATTTCTGTGCCTGTAACACCACCATTACCCCCTGCTATCAAAGTAGAAACTGCGAATTCAGGGACCACGTGCTTAGAACTGCGCCAAAATGGCGGCAGCCAAAATGGCGACAGCATGCGCCAAGATGGCGGCAGCACGTGGGCAGAAAAAGGGGACTCGGAAGAGAAGGCGGAAGAACTACAAAGGGGCGTGGAAACAGGTGGACGGTCATGCCCGCCTAAGTCCCGCCTCTACCCTGACCTCACACCGCCCCGCCGAGAGCCCCGCCGAGAGCTCCACCCAGTGGAGGAACCTTTGTCTGCACCGATTTCTTTGGGAGAACAACAGAAAAAAGAACTATTTGAAGAAGTCTTGCAGCAAGTTATGGACAAATTATCGGAATTAAAAACGATAGATGCCGACGAGAAGAAAAATCTCCACAATACACCTAATCCTTTTGACAAGCCGTTATCGCTGCCAGTGCCGACTGCCCTACCACCCTTTGCGCCACCGGATGAACAAGAGAGAAGCAAAAGATGGAAGGGAGTTATTCGTGAAGCCTTAATTGAAGGAAATTTTCTACCGTCTGCCTTTCCCATTATCACAGACCATGGGGGAAATAGAAAACGGGAACCTTTTGACTGGAAAATTTTAGAAAAGGTGCGTTCTGCGGTATCGCAATATGGGCTTCAATCGAGTTATACTCAACAACTGTTGCAATTTATTTTCACAGCAGATGTGCTGATACCACATGATTCTCAACAAATTGCCAATATTCTTTTGTCCCCTTCTCAGCAGCTTTTGTTTTCCAGGGCCTGGCAGCAACTATGTGAACGTGAAGCTGCACGACCTCGGCAGCAGGGAGATCCTCTATATGGTGTTCAAGCACAAATGCTGATGGGTCAAGGTCCTTTTTCAAATATGGCATTACAGCAAGGGTTTCTGGCAGAAGTATTGCAGTTGTCACAATTAGCTTATCAAGCAATGATTTCAATTAGAGAACCGGGAAAAGTATATTCCTCTGCAAATATTAAACAAGGCCCCCAGGAAAGTTTTCCTTCCTTTATTGATCGTTTACATCAGGCTGTTCGAAGTCATCCTGATTTGGACGAGACAATGAAGGAACAAGTCTTTAAAATGTTTGCCTTTGAGAATGCCAATGATAAAGCAAAAAGGGTCTTGAGCACGTTGCCTAGAGATGCCCAAGTGGCAGATATGTTAGAAGTTATGGAACGCACCACTGGTCCTGTATCTTTAGTTGCTGCTGCGGTATATAGTGCTGTTCATCCTCTATTAGAACAAAAAGGGGGAGGAGCTAAGCAAAAGAAACGCTTAAATTGTGGGAACTTGGGGATCGATTAATGAAAACGTATGTCCTGAACTTTTTACGGCTGGCAGGAAATAGCGATGAGCCACCTATGTTAGTACACAATAAAGGAATGGGCTCGTTCTGGAAAGAAAAAACGCAAGGCCTAGTACTCTATAAAGATTTAAAAACAGGGAAATGGAAAGGAACAGTAGAATTAAAAGTAACAGGCAGAGGATATATGTGTTTACTTACAGGAAACGGACCACTGTGGGTTCCGGCGAAGTGGGTAAAACCATATATACCCGAAGGAAACTAGAATGTGGCTTCTTCCCACAGATACATACTGGTTACTGACAAGAAATGGTTCAAAAGACTCACAATAGAAGATTTCATGTTAATATGTAAACTGTTTTTATATTTCTTGTTGTTTGGTGTATTGCAAATGTGAGGGTTGCTTGTATGCAATTCGAAAAATCCGCTGTTAGCCAGCAGAGCACATACCTGGCAGGCCTTGTTGCACACACTGGCCACGCGTGCAGCAACGCTCAGTCAGTATCTTTTTCATAGACTCTGCTGAGGGTATAAAAGAGATGGCTCAGAGCGGAGCGGAAGGAGGCTACAGATAAACAGGGGACGCCCTGAAGGTGCCATGCCTGCCTCCCTTCTCCACGATGACCCCGCTGATTGACATACTCCTGCTCAGCAGAATCTTGGGCATGGTAATAGACGAAGCACACATTGGGCTTCAATGTTTGCACCAGGATGAAAAGCCTTCTATTAGTTTTAGTAGCTATCGCAATGATTCTCTTAATAGTTTCTTGTCTGTTACGCTCGCTCACGAAAATGATTGAACGGGTTGTAAAACAAGTCTGGATTGTTCAAAAACAAGAAGGGGGATGTGTGGAAGGATACCTGAGAATCAACAGACGTGAACAATCCAGCCTTTCCTGGGAGCACATGCCTGGATGCAGAAAGGGAATTCGACACCATGATGACGTTGCTTCTGGGATGCAACCAATCATACTAAGGGGTGGGCTATTGTTTGTATTGTAACCAATCAGAGATTGCCAAGTCTCGTTTAGAAAGCTATAAAGCACGCTGAGTGTATGCAAATAAAGGTTCACTTGTTTGATCACATTGATCGTGTCAGGTGTCCTCACTCATCTCCCACAAGACTCCACTTGGGAAAATTAATTTAATTTATTGTCAGTCAAATCAGAGTAGGATAATGAGAAATAAAACCAAATCTTAAAACATCTTCCCCCACCTTTCCCTTCTTCCCAGGTTCAACTTCACTCTTGACTTCTCTACCTACTCCCCGCCCTGAGCAGCGCAGGGACACAGGGAATGGGGGTTGTGGTCAGTTCATCACAGGTTGTCTCTGCTGCGCCAATGTGAGTCCTTCCCACAGGCTGCAGTCCTTCACAAACTGCTCCAGCATGGGTCCTTTCCACAGGGTGCAGTCAATTGCTCTTTACGTTTAATTGAAAGTCTGTTACCATATGTCGGCAAAATAAAGACTACTTAAAACTCATTTTGGAGTTTTAGAAAGGAAGCATTTTTTATTCACAGCACCAGATGCATGGGGGATAGCTCCTCCTAATGTGCATACGTGGTCCCAGGATAGAATCTTAGTTATACATTGTAATCATACGTATTCATAATATTTCCCCCAAATCGTACATATTCAGTGTTATTCTCTTAAACAATTGGTTAATTTTCTCTCGACTAGCATGTAAATTACTTTGCATGCTCAGTCCTTTGCCTCCGTCCTTTTCTTTTGAGTCTGGAGTATGTTAAGGGTAGGTGGTTGCGATCTCCCCCTGCTGGAATTACCTTTCCCCCAGTTACTGCTGCACATGCTGACAATCCAAAACATGGTAACAAAGTTTATACATTTTCTGGGATGTTCCCCTTTCAAGGATGGCAAACTCTTGATAGGGAGTTTTTCAATGAGTCACTCTTTATAACTTCAAGGATGGTCATCCTGTCCTCAGACCTTGTGTGCATATCTGTCTTTAGATATGTGCAAACAGCTTACTAAACCCTTCATTCAATTCTTTCACAAAATTTAACTCCTTCATTGTTGGATAACAAGTAAAAAATTATACTTCTGTGGAAAGTCGCAAGGTCGTGTGAAATAATTGAGTCAGCTCAGCAATACAGTAGTTTGAGCAGCCATATTTCACAAATAAAACGATGGTGTCTCACAAGAGTTAGGTAGAAAATTGTAAAGCATAATGTATAAGTTAGGATTGTTTTAAACCAAGGAACCAGAGACCTCACCAGCTAGCTGCTAGATTTTTCTATGTATTGTTTTAAGTAACTAAGGAAACGGTCACGGACACCAATTATGCTGCTTGGAAACCCCCCTTACCTCTTCCCATCTTGATTTAAATATCAAGGACTTCAATCAATAGAGTTAAGTAAAAGTAACCAATGATTGTTATAGGGTAAGAATATTGATAAGGTATTGACTTCAGTAAAGCATTTGACACAGTCTCCCAAGGCATCCTCACAGCTAAACTGAGGAAGTGTGGTCTGGATGATCAGGTAGTGAGGTGGATTGTGAACTGGCTGAAGGATAGAAGCCAGAGAGTAGTGGTCAATGGGACAGAGTCCAGTTGGAGGCCTGTATCCAGTGGAGTCCCTCAAGGGTCGGTACTGGGACCAGTATTGTTCAACATATTCATTGATGACTTGGATGAGGGAATAGAGTGCACGGTCAGCAAGTTTGCTGATGACACTAAACTGAGAGGAGTGGCTGACACACCTGAAGGCTGTGCTGCCATTCAGAGAGACCTGGACAGACTGGAGAGTTGGGCGGGGAGAAATTTAATGAAATACAACAAGGGCAAGCGTAGAGTCTTGCATCTGGGTAAGAACAACCCCATGTACCAGTACAAGTCAGGGACTGAACTGTTGGGGAACAGCACAGGGGAAAGGGACCTGGGGGTCCTGGTGGACAGCAGGATGACCATGAGCCAGCAATGTGCCCTTGTGGCCAAGGCGGCCAATGGCATCCTGGGGTGTATTAGAAGGGGTGTGGTTAGTAGGTCAAAAGAGGTTCTCCTCTCCCTCTACTCTGCCCTGGTGAGGCCGCATCTGGAATATTGTGTCCAGTTCTGGGTCCCTCAGTTCAAGGACAAGGAACTGCTTGAGAGAGTCCAGCGCAGGGCCACAAAGATGATTAAGGGTGTGGAGCATCTCACTTATGAGGAAGGGCTGAGGGAGCTGGGTCTCTTTAGCTTGGAGAAGAGGAGACTGAGGGGGGACCTCATTAATGTTTATACCCCCAGACCCATTTGAGAGTCCTCAGACCCCTCCTAGTGCCCCTAGACCCCTCCTACTCCTGGGGGTATATGTAAAGGGTGACTGTCATGGGAATGGAGCCAGGCTCTTCTCAGTGGCATCCAATGATAGGACAAGGGGAAATGGATATAAGCTGGAACACAGGAGGTTCTGCTTAAACATGAGGAAGAACTTCTTCCCAGTAAGGGTAACAGAACACTGGAACAGGCTGCCCAGAGAGGTTGTGGAGTCTCCTTCTCTGGAGATGTTCAAAACCCACCTGGACGCGTTCTTGTGTGATCTGATTTAGGTGGTCTTGCTCCAGCAGGGGGATTGGACTAGATGATCCTTTGAGGTCCCTTCTAATCCCTAACATTCTGTGATTTTGTGATATAACTAGCAAAGCCAATCATTTTAAAGGTCAAATTAAAGAGCAAAAATAATATGCATTTGTATGTAAAAGAACTTATGATTCAACAAAAACATTATATAAATGTCGCAGCTGGAAGGCTTCAGGCGGCTCCAAGCAGACCAATGTTCTAATGCAAAGGCTTTAGGCTCTACTCTAAGGAAGGCCCACACTCCTCCAAGACTCAGGAGGAAATGCCTCACCCTTAGGAGTAAATGCCCTGCCTTAAAGAGTCAGGAGTCACATGGTTTGCTAGATGGGTCAAGGCTATTGGTCACTTGACCATCCATCTCCCAGAGTGATTGGCTGAATGCTACAGCACCTGTTTCAAGGTAACTTTCCCAGTGTAATGAGCTACAGGTGTTTCTTAGTTAGCCTGCATAGGGAAAGAACTTTCACAGGATGCTGCAGCAGCCAAAAGGTTTCTCCACAATTCCCCCTTTTTGTTTTAAGGTTAGTTTAAATCAAGCAGGGAGATTTTTCAGCAATACCATGGGAGATACATCTAGCAAACCAGTCATACATTTAGTTATTAATTCTAACATTCTGACTCCGACGGAGACTTGAAATTTAGTCTCTACTCGTGGAAGGAACAGGTTGATGGCCGATGGCATTATTTCCATTAGAAGGGTCATTTGATGGATGATCTCCGTTCTGGCCATCGTTCGGACGTTGCCTGTTCTGTTTCTGATGTTGCAGGTCAGGGCGGACGCATCTTGCAAGTAGCCATTGTATCCCAGTATCTGTGGAAACGCAAGCATACCCATGACTCCAAGCAATAAGCTCATATGGGCCTTCCCACATCTTAGTGAGTAGGTCCCGTATCCATCTATTTTTTGGCCACAAGGTAAAGCTTGTCTATCTTGCCAATTGCAGCAATTTATGGCTAGGCAGATGGTATGCAATTTGTCCTGAGAAATTTTCCAGCGCACTTTGGAGAGGAGCACTGTTAGTAAGGCTCCACTCAAAGTATTCCTGCTGTACTGGCAGAACAATTATTGCAGGATCTGCTGCCATCAATTGTAGACAGCGCTGACGGCATTTGATTATCAGACAAGCAATTAATTCAAATAGCGTAGATGCCGTCTTTTTGGTTGGTGCGGCAAAAAGACCCATTCCAGAATATGCAAGGGGTCAGACCACTGTTTGTTCCATTGGCCAATGATACCTGTTGGATGAGAATCTGGAGTGGTAATAAAAACAGTAATATCAATGGAGGGATCTATTCGGTAAACCTGACGAGCAGAAATGGCCTGTTGAACCTCCTCTAGTGCCCGTCACGCTTCAGGAGTCAATTTTCGAGGTGAATTCAACTCGGGGTCCCCCTTTAAAATATTAAAGAGTGGCGCAAGTTGCGCCGTGGTTAGCCCTAGATAGGGACGTAACCAATGGATGACGCCCAACAGTTTCTGAGTGTCATTCAAGGTCTTAATAGAACTCGAGAATTGCACCTCTTGGTGTTGTATAGTTTGGTCCAAAATTTTGACTCTTAAATATCTCCAAGGAGGATGCTGTTGAACTTTCTCCGGAGCCACTTGCAATTCATAAGAATGGAGAGCAGCGAGTAGCCGAGGCTGTATCTTCAGCAGCTCATCCTGGGTGGATGCTGCTACCAGGATATCATCCATGTAATGGTAGCAGTATGCTTCAGGGAACTGCTTACGGATTCCGGACAAAGCTTGAGCAACGTACCATTGACAGATAGTCGGGCTGTTCTTCATGCCCTGAGGTAGGACCTTCCATTGATATCTCTTTGCAGGTTCAGCGTTGTTAACCGCAGGTACAGTAAAGGCAAATTTTGGTTTGTCATTAGGATGTAAGGGGATCATGAAAGAACAGTCCTTCAAATCAATGATCAAGATTTCCCACCCTGCTGGAATCATGGTGGGTGAGGGCATACCAGGCTGCAATGCCCCCATGCTTTCCATTACTGCATTGATTTTTCGGAGATCTTGCAGCAATCTCCATTTTCCTGATTTCTTCTTAATTACGAAGACAGGCGTATTCCAGGGACTGGTAGAAGGTTCAAGGTGTCCCTGTTGTAATTGTTCCTTAACTAGCTGATGAAGGGTGACTAATTTTTCCTTCGGTAGGGGCCACTGGGGTTGCCAGATGGGTTTGTTTGCCAACCATCGCAAAGGCAACGTAGGATACTGTGCGCCCTTCAGTACAGTGGCCCCCATCAAAAACTTGTCCCAATACGTACTCCCCAGGCCGCCAAGACATCCCGCCCCCAGAGGTTGAGTGGAGCTGTAGTGACATAGGACCGAATTGTAGCTGTTTGACCCTCTGCGTTCTTTACCACCACAGGTCGTTCGCTTCGATAACTGTGTGCGGTTCCTCCTAGTCCTGCAATGGCTGACCCCACGGGGGCTAAAGGCCATGTAGGAGGCCATGCGGAGAAGGAGACGATTGTCACATCAGCCCCTGTGTCAATCAAACCTCGGAGCTGAATCCTGGATGGCTGGGCATCTGGCAATATTAAGGTGCAAGTCATCTGTGGCTTTTGGCTGGAGATATCCGCAGTCCAGTAAACTTGCGGAAGTCCTGTGGAACCAAAGCCACCACCTTCACGACTCTGTTGTTTTGCCTTAGGAACACTTGATTTGAAGGATACAAGTTGAGCGATCCGAGTCTTTTCCGGTATTGTGACAGGAGGGGTGGGCGTGGAAATCATCGCACAAATTTGTCCTGTGAAGTCAGAGTCAATAACTCCTGGGTGAACAAAGATCCCTTGAATGGTGGTACTAGATCTTCCCACCAATAATGCACTCAGCCCATGTCCTAGAGGCCCAAATGCATCCAAGGGAACCTTATAGACCCGACAGGATTCTAAGACGACTGTTGTTGCAGTGCATACATCCACCCCGGCTGATCCCTGGGTGCTGGCTGAAAGCTGGCTGAGTAAGCCTGGGTTGGTATCATGCCCTGGGGAAACATTTCTGTCTGAGCGCACATCCCCATTGCGCTCCTGGGGAAGTTTCCCGAACGTGTCAGGGGTCGGCCATTGGCATGGTACAAGGATTCACAATATCTCGCAGAATGGCCTGGCTTATCGCATCTTATGCGGCGAGCAGGTCTCCTGTTATCCTTGTTTCTTCTTTGTCTCGTCTGTCTTTGTCTATTGTCCCTCTTAGGTTGTCTTTTCGGTTCCGGGTCAGCATTTTTGGGTTGAATAGGCCGTAGAATTGTGGCCAGAGCAGACTTATAGCTTTCAGATTCTAGCTTAGAGCATGCTTCGATCATTTCTGTCAGTGTAGGCTCCCCTGGCATGGAATTTATGATTTTTCTACATTCTTCATTGGCATTGTCTTTTGCCAGCTGCTTACATAGTAGTTGTCTCAGGTTTTCATCTTTGACCTGTTTTTCAAGGGCTGCAGCAACTTTCTCTACGAAAGATAAAAAGTGCTCTTTCTGCCCCTGATAAATCTTCACGTAGCGTGTTTTTGGGGCAGCCATATCTATGCCCTTTAATAGAGCTCCCACGCTGATCTTTTGGGCTTGCTCAAGAACTTGGGGGTGCCATGTAGCTTGAAAATCGGGGTCAGCGAAAGCATTGGCTCCCAGTAGAGCGTCTGCTGGAGCTCTGTATCTGGGGTCAGTTGGGGGTAATCGCATGTTTCCAGCTGCAGCTCTCTCAGCCATTCTTCTCCAATTGGCCTCAAAGACCGTATATTGTACTGGTTGAAATAATACCTGACCTAGATGTTTAATGTCGAATGGGGAGAGTAGGTCAGTATTTAATATCCTGATGATCTGCATGACCTGAGGAGAGTCTAACCCATATTGTGCTACCTTGGTTTGCAGGTCTTAGACTACCTTCCAGGCAATGGTTTCGTGTTTGTCAATTTGACCTGAGTTAGGAAGCGCCTTTTGTACTGGGAAGGCTTGGATAAGATCCTCTGTTCGTTCATTACTTCCCTGAACAATCTGCTCAGACCCCTTTTCAGGCAACCCAACTTTTTCTATTAGATCCCAGTCCCCAGCCTCCAGAGCCCGCCTCTTGATTTCTTCCCAGAACCATTTTGAATTTTTTGGACGCACAGTCACCTTGCATTCAGGAAGCGTCCAGGGACAGTTGTGGGCCGGCCATGTTTGTTGTTGTCTGACCGTCGCCACGGCTTCCTGCAGTGATGAAACATCATCAGGCAGGGGTGTGTCCAATGGCTTCTGACAGGATGCAGACACTGGGCCAATGGGTTGTGTAAAGGCGGAGGCTGTGGCCGGTTGTGGAACAGTCCACGGGGATGCAGTCTGGGTTGCGGAAACTTGTGTCGGCACCACTGTCTGTGAAGGTGCCACTGCTGTTGTCAGTGGCATGCTTGGCGCCACTTCCGGGGTCGTTGCTGGGCCGGTTGGCACAGCCAGCCCAGGTTGTCCCGGTACGGATTCGGCAGCAGTAACCTGCCGCAACATTTCCATCAATGCCGTTAGTTGTTGCAACATTCCTTGCAAACCTGCCATAACCTGCTGTATTATCAAATGCGTTGTTCAGGGTTGCTCCATTTGTGCCCGTGGCAGATAGCCGGGCGCTATGGGTGATGCCGCAGGACATGAAGTTGCGGTAAACCAGGGTGCCATGCCCAGGAACGGTCCTTGTGGTGCCTGGTCTGGTTGAGGGGCCAATGGCGGAGCAGTAGGAAGAACACGTTCTGCTGTAATGGCTGAAGTAGCCGGTTGAGATGCAGAAGAAGGGGAGGCTGTTGGGGCAAAGGGTGGGGGATGCTCTGATGCTTTGTCTTGGCCGGAGAAGTATTCCCGCATCAAAAAATCACGAGGAGGACACTTGGGTTGGACATAATCTCGCAGGGAGGGATAAAGCTTCTGTGCAGTCCCCACAAATTTCTCCATATCTGAGGACAGCGGGGGCACAACTGGTGTACTACCCGTGGTCAGTCCCCTTTCAGATAACTCATCGTCCCCTTCAGAAACTTCACTTGCAGATTCATCAGAATCTGGCAATACTTTTTCCTTCTTTTCTACCGTCCATTTCTGCATTACATCATATACAGTTCCCCAAATACATAGTAGACCAGTCAGGTTCTTACATCCAAACACTGTTTCATAGATTAGCTTATCCCCTAGCTGCTTCCACGCTTCTGAGCTAAAGGGGGTGTTGAGGTCGGTCAGGCATTCATGCTCTGCCGCCCAATTTAACAGCTCACAGGGAGCTTCATCACTTATTTTAGCACCTGCGATTGTCATTGCAGGTTTAAGAATGGAAAACATCATGCTTTCTTTTGTGGAGCTTTGTCCCATCATTCTAATTTGGAGTTCATCCCTTGGAGCCCCATGTACAGAAGCACATACCTTCAGATCTTAGTTGCAGCTGGATCACATTGGGGTCACCAGTTGTCACAGCTGGAAGGCTTCAGGCAGCTCCAAGCAGACCAATGTTCTAATGCAAAGGCTTTAGGCTCTACTCTAAAGCAAGCCCACACTCCTCCAAGGCTCAGGAGGAAATACCTCACCCTTAGGAGTAAACACCTCACCCTTAGGTGTAAACACCCTGCCTTAAAGAGTCAGGAGTCACATGGTTTGCTAGATGGGTCAAGGCTATTGGTCACTTGACCATCCATCTCCCAGAGTGATTGGCTGAATGCTACAGCACCTGTTTCAAGGTAACTTTCCCAGTGTAACGAGCTACAGGTGTTTCTTAGTTAGCCTGCATGGGGAAAGAACTTTCACAGGATGCTGCAGCAGCTAAAAGGTTTCTCCACATATAAAAACCTATGGATTTTGATGCTAAGGTGGACATGTTTGGATGGAGCTATGCCCCTTGTCCCCCGTGCTGGAATAAAGAAATGCCTGTTTATCTACTTTGTGTAGATGAATTTTCTTTCCAACTGCTAGCACTGCCAATCCCCCTTCCCTTCAGCAACGCCTCCAGCGACCTTGCCCTCAGACTTGCGGTCAGTCTCGGCAGTAAGCAATGGTGACGGGGAGGAGGGCAAGACCTCCTTCCACGGGGGCACCCCGCCACCTCCTGGCCACAAGGGCCCGGGAATGACGGCGGCCCCTCAGGTGTGCATGACCCCCGCCCCCTTCTCCTTCCCCACAACGCGGCCGGGGTGCTCAGGTGCCACCATGCACCATTGCAGTGCTGCAATTCCTGGGCCTGGGTGGACAGCGGACAAAACGGCGACTCCCATGGAGCTGAGCTGCTGGAAAGGCGATTGGGGTCTGCCGTCCTTGCAGCTGGGGTCTCTGACTGTCATGGTAATGGCTGGTGGCCACCACCTGCCCCGGGAAGGAGGAAGGATTGTCTACAGGGCTCTTCCCTCTGAGGAAGGTAGCGCCGCTGCTGAGGGGTGTGCCCTTCCTTGTTGTCCTGATGTCACCGAAAATCTGGACAGAAACTCTCTAACATAATTTGTAGTGTTAGAAAGCAGCATTACTTTATGTGCCGCGTGCATCGGGGAATATCTCCACCTAGCATGCACACATGGCCTCGGGATAGAAACTTATACACTATAATCATACATATTCATAACATTTCCTCGAAATTATTAATGTATTTACATATTCATTGTTATTCTCTCTCGCTTTACATGTAAATTACTTTGCATGCTCAGTTTCCTACTTCTATTGTTCTCTTTTGAGTAGGTGGTATCATTTGGGTAGATGGTCCATGAGTCGGTGGTCCTGATCTCCCCCTGCCGGAATTACCTTTCCTTTACCTTGGCAGTTCCAGGCTGTGCTTTCTGGTTTGCTGACCATACTTGGTATTTATCACTCAGAGAAACTTTGTGCATCAAACAAATCACATTGTTTAGTAGAAACCACGTTGCCAGGTGGTCTATCATTCACTTTTCTATTCTAGGTAAATCATTAACTTGTTCTAAAGGATGGGGCTTTACAGATGTCACAACAGTAAGCACAAACTTAAAGCTTCCATTGCATCAGCAATCATCAATCAGGGTCTTGGTTTTAGGCAACACTGAGGTCAGGCGAGGGGCCTGCCGCTGTCGTCGCACTCGGCCAGGGATCCGCGGCAGGACCTGGCGGGGTGGCGCAGACACCGGCTCTCCCCCGTAGGGAGCCACTTTGCCATGGACCATTGCATCCCTCCCTCGCAGGTAGGGCTACTGCCCTTCTGAGGGTGTCGTGCTTTCTTGGGAGCTGTCTGGCCCCGACCTTAATGGGCAACATTTCCTGGAAACACGCCGGAGAGTCCTAAACAGCCACCCGAAACTGTTTAAAACAAAACTTTTGCCGTTAATGCTAAAGCAAGTCGCAGCAGGAAATTCTGGCCAAAATCCTTAAAAATGTGAGTCTTCTCCTGGTTCAAAACCACACCAGATGCATGTAGTGATGGTAAAGGATTTTTTTTTTAGTTTAATCCAACACAGCTAGTCAGAGTACCCTGATATCTCTTGTGGCTGGCTCTTTTAAAGTGCTATTTTTCACTTTTCTTGCACATACTGACTAGATTTTTTTTCCCCACAATCTTTATTGCAGGCTTATGTCAAATTTTCTGGAGCTCCCCTGACAGTGAATACTATAAATAACTCTTGGAAAGCTCCAAAAGGTATCTTTTTTGCATTTTTTTTATTGTTTTAAAGTGACTTTATAAATGTGGGTTCCAATTTCAGTGTTATTTCTGAGTTTCCTTTGGTTTTGTGTTCATGAACGTAACCCACTCCAGCGGAGGCTACCTGCTTTCATGATGTATTGGTAAATGACTTTATAGGATCAATTGTGATGAATTTATGGGAATAAAATAATGGAAGACATAAATAAAGTGACTCAACGGACACTTTATTAAAATGTGTATAGGTGAAGCAGCAGATAGTCAACAAAGTGATGTCAAGTACATACTTGTTTCTGTCAAGCAGTCTAAACTGACAGTATAGTGAAAGTAAATTTTAAAGCTTTTTGCAGTTTGCATATTTATGACAGTAACTAGGCTTGCATATGGAAATAGGATTCTGTAATTATACATAATTTAATGAGCTGGTACAGTTGGAAGTGGAATATGAGCATCAAAGAGTATAACTTGCACCAGCTGGAATGTTTAGTACTGTGTTGAGTTAGAGAGATTGAATCAGAAAAGGTGACTAGCAGCCTAGTTGCCAGAGAGGTTGAAAATAAGGTATCAGAGAAGACTTCTTCATATTGGATACTTCTAGTCATTACTTATCTGTCTGCTCAGCATTTAAGTTACTATCTTGGTGTATTCCAGAGAGGTAAAATCACTGCAAGGTTCAAGTACTCTGTCATTTATACTTACCACCTCATCAATTTAGGTGTTACTGTATCTATGCAGAAGTTACATCTTTGACTCTTGCTCTTTAGTGTATTGTTTTCTGTTAGCAGAAAATACCAAGAATTACATGGGTATACTTGTTAAAAGTTCTGTGGCTTTCTTCATAACCAAAATACATAAAATACATAAAACAGCCCCATCCAAATAGTCTTTTTGATAACTGATACTTTAATAGTATTTATCGGCAGTCATATTAGGCTCATTGTGGCAAGTACCTTGTGAAAATGCTGTAAGATAGCCCCTGTTACAGAGATTTTAGACTGTACAGTTTTTGATCCTGCAATCTGATGAGTAAAGGCACAGAGTATGCTTCTGGGAGAAGAGAATTATTTGTTTCTGGAAGAGTTCTTGGTTATGCACTGTTGGTTGAGCAGTGGATGTAGCAAGGCTAGAGAAAACAGGTGGTAACAAGGGATTTGGAGGGAAAGGACAGGGAAAAATAGGATTAGAAGGAAGGATAGGCCTAGAGGTGAATAAGTTGAGAGGACAGTTCGACTGGGATGGAATTTTTGTCTTAAGATGGACATCTAAAATCCTGACACGTAGCCTGGTTCTCAAAGTATCAGATATAGAATCATAGAATAATAGAATAATAGAATCATAGAATCATAGAATCATAGAATCATAGAATGGTTCGGGTTGGAAGGGATCTCAAAGATCATCTAGTTCGAATGCCCCTGCCATGGGCAGGGACACACTTCACTACACCTGGTTACTCAAAGCCTCATCCAACCTGGCCTTGAATAATTCCAGGGATGGGGCATCTACAACTTCTCTAGACAACCTGTTCCAGTGCCTCACTACCCTCAGAGTGAAGAATTTCTTCCTTAGATCTAACTGAAATCTACTCTCTTTCAGTTTAAAGCCATTGCCCCTTGTCCTATAATAACATATCCTTGTAAAAAGTCCCTCTCCAGCTTTTCTGTAGGCCCCCTTTAGGCACTGGAAGGCTGCAATAAGATCACCCCAGAGCCTTCTCTTCTCCAGGCTGAACAGCCCCAACTCTCTCAGCCTCTCTTCATAGGAGAGCTGATCCAGCCCTCGGATCATCTTCGTGGCCCTCCTCTGGACCCGCTCCAGTAGCTCCATGTCCTTCTTGTGTTAGGGACTCCAGAGCTGAACGCAGTATTCCAGGTGGGGTCTCACGAGCAAAGTAGAGGGGCAGAATCCCCTCCCTTGGCCTGCTGGCCATGCTTCTTTTGATGCAGCCCAGGACACAGTTGGCTTTCTGGGCTGCAAGCGCACATTGCTGGCTCATGTTGAGCTTCTCATTCACCAGCACTCCCAAGTCCTTTTCCTCAGGGCTGCTCTCAATCCATTCTCCACCCAACCTGTACTTGTGTTTGGGATTGCTCCAAACCAAGTGCAGGACCTTGCACTTGGCCTTGTTGAACTTCATGAGGTTCTCACAGGCCCACCTCTCCAGCCTGTCAAGGTCCCTCTGGATGGCATCCCTTCCCTCCAGCGTGTCCACAACACCACACAGCTTGGTGTCATCAGCAAACTTGCTGAGGGTGCACTCGATCCCACTGTCCATGTCACTGACAAACATGTTAAATAGCACTGGTCCCAGTACTGACCCCTGAGGAACACCACTCGTCACCGGCCTCCACTTGGACATTGAACCGTTGACCACAACTCTTTGAGTGCGACCATCCAGCCAATTCCTTATCCACTGAGTGGTCCATCCTTCAAAACTATGTCTTTCCAGTTTAGAGACAAGGATGTCGTGTGGGACAGTATCAAATGCTTTGGATAAGTCCAGGTAGATGACGTCACTTGCTCTTCCCCTATCCATCTGTCCTGGTTTTAGCTGGGACAGAGTTAGCTCTTCTTTTTAGCAGCTCGAAGAGCTCCGTGTTTTGGTTTTACTCAGAGGCTCACTCTGAGAAGAATGCTGATAGTGCACTGATATTTATAGTTGGCACTGAGGTCTCAAGGACTTTTCAGTCTGCCGGGTTCTTGCCAGTGTGCAGAAGCACAACAGGATAAGGGGGGAGAGTATAGCTGGGACAAGGGGTCCACGACTCTCCTTACGATTTGTACCTGAACTTAAGATTGAGGGCCAAATTGGCCAATTAGTATTCCATATCATGCAGCGTCATACCCAGTATAAGAGTGAGGGTCAGCCGGAAAGAAGGGCTTTTGCCCTTCTGGGACTCTCACTTTCGGGTGCTCAGAGTGTTTTCTCTCTCTCGCTCTCTGTCTCGGGGCCTCCCATTCGTCCGGGATCGCGGTATCAAGTTTTATCTGTTTCGGGATTGCAGCTTCAGGACGAGACGGGCCTCGGTCAAGGGGTGGTGAGCAATTACACCGTACATCACTCGTTTGCATATGTTTATCCTTGTACATATCTGTATATATATATATATTGGTAGCGGTAGTAGTAAATTGTTCTTATCTCAACCCTTGGGTCTCTTTTCTTTTTCCTCTTTGATTCTCTCCCTCATCCCTGAGGTGTGGGAGGGTGAGAGGGGACTGTGTAGGGTATAGTTGCCGGAGCAGCCTAACCCACCACAGTCTTAATTGGCGCCCAACGTGGGGCCTGAGCAGTTGAGATAACAAAAGTAAATTGCTGTGATTTGCCATTGTTGTCCTCCGGGATGTTGCTGGCCGGAGTGTTGCTTGTAATGCTCTCATACGTGTTCCCAGAAGTCCGTTATTTAGTGCCTCATCTGCCTTATATGATATTAGCTGGAATGTTTACTCGGTTTACTGGCTCTGAGTGCTGGACTGTTATAAAAAGCAGGTTCTCATTAATTAAGGGGTTTGTTATAATGTACTGTGTAACGCTGATAAGATCATGGGTGTTGGCACCAGCTCAGTCTCTGTATTCGGTGCTGCAGAGGCGGATGGTGACGTGGAGATCATTTATTAACTCTGAGCATCACCTGGCTGATGTCATTGCCAATTATACCAGTAACTTCTCATTTACAAAAGTTGGTGTTGATTTTGATAATGCTGAACATTATTGGAATATTTTTTTTTTTTTTTCTGCGGAGATCCACTTCAGAGCAGGTAAGACTGCGACTGGAGAGAGCTACTGCAGGAAAAAGCCGAAGAAAAGCTCTTTTCTAGGGCTTTTCTGGAAGCATTTTCTAGCCGGGACCAGATCTGCCACTGTTGGGGGCGGTGCCGGCGTAGGCGGGCTGCTGCGAGAGCCGGGGAGGAGCCAGCACACCCGCGGTAAGTTTAAAAGGGCTGTCATGGTGCCTAACGGTCATTTCTGCGGAGATCCACTTCAGAGCAGGTAAGACTGCGACTGGAGAGAGCTACTGCAGGAAGAAGCCGAAGAAAAGCTCTTTTCTAGGGCTTTTCTGGAAGCATTTTCTAGCCGGGACCAGATCTGCCGCTGTTGGGGGCAGTGCCAGCGTAGGCGGGCTGCTGCGAGAGCCGGGGAGGAGCCAGCACAGCTGTGAGTCACTGGGCTATAAATAGCCTCAGGGAAGGCAGCGACTAGTCGTTGTCCACCCAGAACGAGCTGAGGAAGGCTATTGTTCCTGCCTAACGAGGGGACAACTGCTGCAGTCTACAGCTCCTTGGACAGGGTTTGAGGTATTTCATCTTATCAGGGAGTCATGGTGGCAACTTGGAGGAGGAAAAATGTGCTTTCAGCACCCACTCGAAGGGATGTGGGTGTTCAGGTCACAGGCTGTGAGGAATGTCACAGCTTATCCTTGGTAGCTGGGAACAACCCTGAGGATGGCTGCGTGAGGTGTGAGCAGGTCGATGACCTGCTAAGCCGGGTGGCGCAGCTCCAGGATGAAGTGCTGGAGCTCAGGGAGGAGGTGAATAGGTTAAGAATAATTAGGGAAAGCGAGAAGGAAATTGACAGCTGCCATAATCTGGTTGTGGCAGAGCAGAAAGAAGTGGAGAGGGTAAAGAGGATCGGGGAATGTGAGGAATTAGGGGACGAGGAGCAATGGCACAAGGTCCCTGCTCGGCGAGGCAAGCACAATTGCCTGGCAATTCCCTCGCCCCCCCAGGTGACCTTATGTAACAAGTACAGTGCTCTGTGAGGGGAACTGGATGACAGGGAGGGTGATGGCTGTCCCTGCTTGGAGGTGTCTCCAAAGCCGGATCAGACTGCTATCGGTATTAAAACCTCATCAAAAGAAGAAAGCATAGGCGAGGGCCCACGCAGAGGGTTGCCTAAGGGGAGTCAGTCTGCTCCACGATTTCTGACTGCCCCTGTTAAAAGAAAAAGGAGGGTAATTGTCATAGGTGATTCCCTTCTGAAGGGAACAGAGGGGCCAATATGTCGACCGGACCCAACCCACAGGGAAGTCTGCTGCCTCCCTGGGGCCCGTGTCAGGGACGTCACTAGGAAACTCCCTGGTCTGGTACGGCCCTCTGATTATTATCCATTACTGGTCATGCAGGTTGGAACTGATGAGCTAACAGAGAGAAGTCCAAAGGACATCAAAAGGGACTTCAGGGCATTGGGGCAACTGGTCGAAGGGTCAGGAGCCCAGGTAGTGTTTTCTTCAGTCCCTTTAGTGGCAGGAAAGAACATAGAAAGGAATAGAAAATCAGATTTGATTAACAGATGGCTCAGAGGCTGGTGCCACCGACGGAAATTTGGTTTCTTTGATCATGGGGAGGCTTTCGCTGAATCAGGTCTGATGGCACCGGATGGGACCTGCCTTTCTCAGAGGGGAACCAGGGTCTTAGCTCAAAAGCTAGCAGGGCTCATTGGCAGGGCTTTAAACTAGATTTGAAGGGGGAGGGGGGAATATCAAGAATGGTAAAGATATGCTGGAAGTACCTGTAGAACAGAAGAAGGGAATTTCAGCCACTCCAGCCAAGAAGTCAGATTTATACCGCTGTCAGCATGGCACCAGTGCCAGCACCGAGGGTCCAGAAGCTAAGGAAGGATCGCAGGTATGTTCGAACGATCTTACACTGCCGTCCAAGAGAACCCCTGTCGCTCCAGCCAGCGAGTCGGCTTTGTCGGAGGCCCAGCTGAAGTGTATGTACACCAACGCACACAGCATGGGAAATAAACAGGATGAGCTGGAGATGCGTGCACATGAGCAGGGCTACGACCTTATTGGCATCACGGAGACGTGGTGGGACGACTCCTATGACTGGAGTGTCAACATGGAGGGGTATAAGCTTTTTAGAAAGGACAGGAAGGGGAGACGAGGAGGGGGTGTCGCTCTCTACGTCAGCAACCGGCTGGAGTGCGTGGAGCTTCACCTGGGGTTGGAGGAGGAGCTGACAGAGAGCTTATGGGTCAAGATTAGAGGACGGGGACGGATAGGCGATGTTACAGTAGGGGTCTGTTACAGGCCACCTGGCCAGGAGGACAGAGCAGATGAGGTGCTTTATAGCCAGATAGAAGCAGCATCGCGGTCACAAGCCCTGGTCCTCATGGGGGACTTCAACCACCCTGACATCTGTTGGAGAGACAATACGGCAGGGCACAGGCAGTCCAGGAGGTTCCTGGAATGCGTGGATGACAACTTCCTCCTGCAGGTGATAGAGGAGCCGACAAGGAGGGGTGCCATGCTTGACCTTGTGCTCACCAACAGAGAGGGACTGGTGGGCGATGTGACACTTAAGGACAGCCTTGGCTGCAGTGACCACGACACGGTGGAGTTCAAGATCCATGGGGCAGCAAGGAAACTATACAGCAAGCTCTGTGCCCTAGACTTCAGGAAGGCAGACTTCGGCCTCTTCAAGGACCTGATGGGCAAAGTGCCATGGGAGGCGGCCCTGGAGGGACGAGGGGCCCAGGAAAGTTGGTCCACATTCAAGGAGCACCTCCTCCAAGCTCAGCAGAGGTGCATCCCGATGAAGAACAAGTCGGGCAAAAAGACCAGGAAGCCCGCGTGGATGAGCAAGGAGCTCCTGGACCAACTGAAAATGAAGAGGTTAGCCTATAGAGGGTGGAAGAGGAGACAGATAGCCTGGGAGGAATACAGAGAAGCTGTACGAGTGACCAGGGATCAAGTGAGGAAGGCTAAAGCCCTGAAGGAATTAAATTTGGCAAGGGATATAAAAAGCAATAAGAAAAGCTTCTATAGGTATGTAGGGGACAAAAGGAAGTCCAAGGAGAACGTAGGCCCCCTCCGGAAGGATACTGGTGCTCTGGTTACCTGGGACATAGAGAAGGCTAAGTTACTCAATGACTTTTTCGCCTCAGTTTTCACTGATAAAGCCTCTTGTCTTACCACCCAAGCTGTGGAAAGAACTAGCAGGGACTGTAAGGATGAACCACCGCCCACTGTACTTGAAGAGCAGGTTCGGGAACATCTGAGGAACTTGAAGGTGCACAAGTCCACGGGACCTGATGAGATCCATCCGCGGGTCCTGAAGGAACTGGCGGATGAAGTTGCCAAGCCACTGGCTATTGTATTTGAGAAGTCGTGGCGGTCTGGCGAGGTCCCCGATGACTGGAAGAGAGGGAACATAACCCCCATTTTTAAAAAGGGGAACAAGGAGGACCCGGGCAACTACAGGCCGGTCAGCCTCACCTCTGTGCCTGGCAAGGTCATGGAGCAGATTCTCCTGGGAACCATGCTAAGGCACATGGAGAGCAAGGAGGTGGTGGGTGACAGCCAACATGGCTTCACCAAAGGCAGATCGTGCCTGACCAACTTGGTGGCCTTTTACGATGGGGTGACAACATCGGTGGACAAGGGTCGACCAATGGATATCATCTACCTGGACTTGTGCAAAGCTTTTGACACTGTCCCGCACAACATTCTTCTCTCTAAACTAGAGAGGCATGGGTTTGATGGATGGACCACTCGGTGGATAAGGAATTGGCTCAATGGCCGCACTCAGAGAGTAGTGGTCAACGGCTCAATGTCCAAGTGGAGACCGGTCACGAGTGGCGTCCCTCAGGGGTCCGTGTTGGGCCCGGCCCTCTTCAACATCTTTGTCGGTGACGTGGACAGTGGCATGGAGTGCACCCTCAGCAAGTTCGCCAATGACACCAAGCTGTGTGGTGCCGTCGACACGCTGGAAGGGAGGGATGCCATCCAGAGGGACCTCGACAGGCTGGAGAGGTGGGCCCGTACCAACCTCATGAAGTTCAACCAGGCCAAATGCAAGGTCCTACATCTGGGTCGTGGCAATCCCAGGCACAAATACAGACTGGGCAGAGAATGGATCGAGAGCAGCCCTGAGGAGAAGGACTTGGGAGTACTGGTGGACGAGAAGCTCAATATGAGCCGGCAATGTGCTCTTGCGGCCCAGAAGGCCAACCGCGTCCTGGGCTGCATCAAGAGGAGTGTGGCCAGCAGGTCGAGAGAGGTGATTCTTCCCCTCTACTCTGCCCTCGTGAGACCTCACCTGGAGTATTGCGTCCAGTTCTGGAGTCCCCAACATAAGAAGGACATGGACCAGTTGGAGAGGGTCCAGAGGAGGGCCACGAAGATGATAAGAGGGCTGGAGCGCCTTTCCTATGAGGACAGGCTGAAAGAGTTGGGGCTGTTCAGCCTGGAGAAGAGGAGGCTCCGGGGTGACCTTATAGCGGTCTTCCAGTACCTCAAGGGGGCCTACAGGAAAGATGGGGAGAGGCTATTCAGGAGGGCCAGTTGTGATAGGACAAGGGGTAATGGTTTTAAAATAGAGGGAGGTAGATTCAGATTGGATATTAGGAAAAAATTTTTTACCATGAGAGTTGTAGAACACTGGAACAGGTTGCCCAGAGAGGTGGTGGATGCTCCATCCCTGGAGACGTTCAAGGCCAGGTTGGACGAGGCCCTGAGCAACCTGATCTAGTTGGAGATATCCCTGTTCCTTGCAGGGGAGTTGGACTAAATGACCTTTGAAGGTCCCTTCCAGCCCTAATGATTCTATGATTCTAATATTTCAACGGTTTTGAATTTGCTACAAGGTCTCCTGAATATATGTTTAATTATATATGTACTCAGAGTCAATCGACCATTTAGGGGTGTATACCCATTTATCTCTCGTGTTATTGCGCTTGCCATTCCGACCCCCATGACAAGCACTATAGCTACTCAGACTAGCATGGCATCAGTTGCCCCCGTAAGAAAGAAGAAATGTGTACAAAAGTTAAGACATGCAGGAGACGATGATGAAGGAGAGCCAGGGCCATCACAACAACCAGATGAGGAAGAGCAACCAAGAAAATGTGTGCAAAAGTCAGAACGTAGAGGAGAGGATGATGATGGTGAGCAACCAGGCCCATCACGAGAGATGAAGCGGGAACGTTCCGTTTCGCGCCAGAGAAGTGAGGGCGTAGATGAGACAGTAACCACCCGATCTCTAAAAATGAGCAAGCTGCGAGATGTTCGAAAAGATTATGGCCGTCTTAAAGGCGAGCCCATTGTCACTTGGTTACTCAGATGCTGGGACATGGAATCCAATAGTCTGGAGTTAGATGGTGGAGAAGCCAGACAGCTAGGAGCCCTTGCTATGGATGGAGACATTGATAAAGCAATTGGAAAACAGACACAAGTTCGCAGCCTCTGGAGACGGCTCCTGGCAGCTATAAAGGAAAGGTATCCCTACAAGGACGAGGTGCTATGTAATGTAAGCAAGTGGACCAGTGTAGAGAAAGCTATTCAGCATCTGAGAGAACTAGCCGTGCGAGAGTTGATTTATTATGACCAGAGAGGTGGACCAAGATGTGAGGATCCAGATGACGTCCGGTGCACACGACCAATGTGGCAGAAGATTCTACGGAGTGCGCCACCAGCATATTCCACCTCACTGGCAATAATGGACTTCGGAGACGATGATATGCTACTAACCGTAGGTAATCTGGTCACTTACCTCCGACGATATGATGATAATACTTCCATTCGAGCTTGTGTTGTGGCTATGGAAAAAAGGCTGTCTGAGGACGATACTTCTATACGATCCTGTGTTGCGGCTGTGGAAAAGCTGTCTGAGGAGGTCCGAGAATTAAAAGGAAAAGCAGACTCCTTGCCACCTGAACCTTCTAGAATTGCAGCTGTTAGAACCGGGCGTTACCGTTTTCGAGAGAGACGGTACAGATCACGGGGCGAGCTGTGGTCCTATCTGCGTGATCATGGAGAATGTCGGGGAAGTTTTCTGGCTGCTACATGGGAAGCACCTGTGCCTTGTCGAGACAGGTGCTGCGAGTCACGTTGGCCAGCCGGAGACCACGTGACCTATGGGAGGCTTAAAGGCAGGGCACTCCCCTCAGGGAGGGGGGCAGTTCCCTCCTGGAGATTGGAGAGGTAGGAGCCCCTGGAGAGGAGAGGGGGCATTTCCCTCCTGGGTACTGGAGCGGTAGGAGCCCCTGGAGAGCGGTGTATTGGAGCTCTTGGTTGAATAGCCTTCTGATTGAGAGAGCAGTAAGTTGAGGCTCTCTGTTGGATAGCCTTCAATTGGGTCCATTGGGATTGAGACCCTTAAGAGTTGAGATAAAGCCTTCTGATATACGAGGGGAATCACAACGGCCTTTTGGGTTGTGATTCCTGAAGAACGAGATACCAGCAGTCTGTGACAGAGAAGACATGAGAAGATGGGGTGAAAAACCCACCTCAGCCTTAGAGGCAAGACTACGCGAGTTGGAAGGAAAAAACAACAGAAGTAGAAGCTTTTCAAATTCCTCAAGGAAAGCCGTCACCCCAGTCTACCGTGAGCGGTCCCGTAGTCAACATAGGAGGACTGATACTCCTCACAATCCTGATTCTAATCCTGCTGATTCCTCTAATAACAGGCATTAGAGGGGCCTTGCCTCCAGACAGGTGGAGGAAAGGGATAATCGAGTTTACTGGACTGTGTGGATTCGTTGGCCTGGCACATCAGGCCCCCAAAAATTTAAGGCTTTAGTGGACACTGGTGCCCAATGCACTTTGACGTCGAACTTTAAAGGGGCAGAATCCATTCATGTTTCTGGAGTGACAGGGGGGTCTCAAGAACTGACTGTGTTAGAGGCTGAAGTGAGCCTAACTGGAGAGCAGTGGCAAAAACACCCTATTGTAACTGGCCCAGAAGCACCGTGCATCCTGGGCATAGATTATCTTAAGAGAGGGTATTTTAAGGACCCAAAAGGGTATCGGTGGGCTTTTGGCATAGCTGCAATAGAGACAGAAGGCAAACAGCTGTCTACTTTGCCTGGCCTCTCAACGGATCCCTCTTCTGTGGGATTACTGAGGGTCGAAGAACAGCAGGTGCCAATTGCTACTACAACAGTGCACCGACGGCAATATCGTACCAACCGAGACTCTCTAATTCCTATCCACAAGTTGATTCGTCAACTGGAGAGTCAAGGAGTCATCACAAAGACCCGCTCATCTTTTAACAGCCCTATATGGCCTGTACGTAAGTCCAATGGCGAGTGGAGACTGACAGTAGACTATTGTGGTTTAAATGAAGTTATACCACCATTGAGGGCTGCCGTGCCAGATATGCTGGAACTTCAGTACGAACTGGAGTCAAAGGCAGCCAGGTGGTACGCTACAATTGATATCGCTAATGCATTTTTCTCAATTCCTTTGGCAACAGAATGCTGGACACAGTTTGCTTTCACTTGGAGGGGCATCCAGTATACCTGGAATCGACTGCCCCAGGGGTGGAAACACAGCCCCACTATTTGCCATGGACTGATCCATACTACATTGGAACAGGGTAAAGCCCCAGAACATTTGCAATATATTGATGACATCATCATATGGGGCAACACAGCAGAAGAAGTTTTTGAGAAAGGTGAAAAAATAACCAATATCCTTCTGAAAGCAGGCTTTGCCATAAAACAAAGTAAGGTCAAGGGACCTACACAGGAGATAGAGTTTTTGGGAATAAAATGGCAAGATGGGTGTCGTCAAATCCCAATGGATGTGATTAATAAAATAACAGCTATGTCCCCACCAACCAACAAAAAGGAAGCACAAGCTTTCTTAGGCATTGTGGGTTTCTGGCGAATGCATATTCCCGACTACAGCCAGATTGTAAACCCTCTCTTATGAAGTGACCTGGAAGAAGAATACTTTTGAATAGGGCACAGAGCAAAAACAAGCCTTTGAACAAATTAAACAAGAAATAGTTCATGTAGTAGCCCTGGGACCAGTCCGGACAGGACAAAATGTCAAAAATGTGCTCTACACTGCAGCCAGGGAGAATGGTCCTGCTTGGAGTCTCTGGCAAAAAGCACCAGGAGAGACGCGAGGTCGACCTCTTGGATTTTGGAGTCGAGGATACAAAGAATCCGAAGCCAACTATACTCCAACTGAAAAAGAGATACTGGCAGCATATGAAGGAGTCTGAGCTGCTTCTGAGGTAATTGGGATGGAAACACAGTTGCTCCTGGCACCCTGATTGCCAGTGCTCGGCTGGATGTTCAAAGGGAGCGTCCCATCTACACACCACGCAACTGATGCTACATGGAGTAAGTGGATTGCACTGATCACACAAAGGGCAAGGATAGGAAATCCCAATCGCCCAGGAATTTTGGAAGTGATTACTAATTGAACTGAAGGTAAAGACTTTGGAATGTCACCAGAGGAGGAGGAGGTGACACGTGCTGAGGAGGCTCCACCTTATAATGAACTATCAGACAATGAGAAGAAATACGCTCTGTTTACTGACGGATCCTGTCGCCTTGTAGGAAAACATCGAAAATGGAAAGCTGCTGTATGGAGTCCTACTCGATGGGTTGCAGAAGCTACTGAAGGAGAAGGTGAATCAAGTCAGTTTGCAGAGGTGAAAGCCATCCAACTGGCTTTAGACATCGCCGAACGAGAAAAGTGGCCAATGCTCTATCTCTATACCGACTCATGGATGGTAGCAAATGCCCTGTGGGGATGGCTACGGCAATGGAAGCAGAGCAGCTGGAAACACAGAGGTAAACCCGTCTGGGCTGCCCCATTGTGGAAAGACATTGCTGCTCGAGTAGAGAAGCTGATTGTGAAAGTAAGACATGTAGATGCCCATGTACCCAAGAGTCAGGCCACTGAAGAACAGCGAAACAATCAACAGGTGGATCGGGCCGCTAAGATTAAAGTGGCTCAGGTGGATCTGGACTGGCAACATAAAGGTGAAAAATTTCTAGCTCGTTGGGCCCATGATGCCTCAGGCCATCAAGGAAGGGATGACACATACAGATGGGCTCGTGATCGAGGGGTGGACTTAACTATAGACACTATTGCACAAGTTATCCATGAATGTGAAACGTGTGCTGCAATCAAGCAAGCCAAGCAGTTAAAACCTCTTTGGTATGGAGGACGTTGGTTGAAATATAAGTATGGAGAGGCTTGGCAAATTGACTATATCACACTTCCACAAACTCGCAGTGGCAAGCGTTATGTTCACACAATGGTGGAAGCAACCACTGGATGGCTGGAAACCTATGCTGTGCCCCATGCCACTGCCCGAAACACTATCTTGGGCCTTGAAAAGCAAGTCTTGTGGAGGCATGGTACCTCAGAAAGAATTGAGTCAGACAACGGGACTCATTTCCCTAACAATCTTATAGACACTTGGGCCAAAGAGCATGGCATCGAGTGGGTATATCACATCCCCTATCATGCACCAGCTTCTGGGAAGATTGAACGATATAACGGACTGCTAAAAACCACACTGAAAGCAATGGGTGGTGGAACCTTCAAACATTGGGATGCGCATTTAGCAAAAGCCACCTGGTTAGTCAATACTAGAGGATCTGCCAATCGAGCTGATTCTACCCAATCAGAACTTTTACGTACTGTAGAGGGGGATAAAGTCCCTGTAGTGCACATGAAGAATATGCTGGGGAAGACAGTCTGGGTTTTTCCTGCCTCAGGTAAAGGTAAACCCATTCATGGGATTGCTTTTGCTCAAGGACCTGGGTGCACTTGGTGGGTGATGCAGAAGGACGGGGAAGTCCGATGTGTACCTCAAGGAAATTTGATGTTAGGCGAAAACAGACGATAAATGAATTTTGTGATATTAATTGCTGAATAACCCTGTCATTGCACACCATCAATGCTGTAACCTCATCATAGAAGGCCACCAAATTAGTCAGGCAGGATTTGCCCTTAGTTAAGCCATGTTGGCTGTCACCAATCACCTCCTTATTTTCTATGTGCCTTAGCATAGTCGCCAGGAGTATCTGCTCCATGATCTTGCCGGGCACAGAGGTGAGACTGACTGGCCTGTAGTTCCCTGGGTCTTCTTTTTTCCCCCTTTTTAAAGATGGGGGCTATGTTTCCCCTCTTCCAGTCAGTGGGAACTTCGCCAGGTTGCCACGACTTCTCAAATATGATGGATAGTGGCTTAGCAACTTCATCTGCCAGTTCCCTCAGGACCCGCGGATGTACCTCATCAGGTCCCATGGACTTGTGCACCTTCAGGTTCTTTAGATGGTCTCGGACCTGATCTTCTCCTACTGTGGGCGGTTCTTCATTCTCCCAGTCCCTGCCTTTGCCTCCTGTGGCTTGGGCTGTGCAGCTGGAGCTCTTGCCAGTGAAGACTGAGGCAAAGAAGTCATTGAGTACCTCAGCCTTCTCCATATCCTGGGTGGCCAGGTCCCTTCCAGAGAGGGCCTATGTTTTCCCTAGATCCCTCTTTATCACTGACATATCTATAGAAGCTTTTCTTGTTGCCCTTGATGTCCCTGGCCAGATTTAACTCTATCAGGGCTTTAGCTTTCCTAACGTGATCTCTGGTTGCTCAGACATTTTCTCTGTATTCTTCCCAGGCTACCTGTCCTTGCTTCCATCCGCTGTAGGCCTTCTTTTTGTGTCCTAATTGGTCCAGGAGCTCCTTGTTCATCCATGCAGGCCTCATGGTGTTCCTACCAGACTTTCTCTTTGTTGGGATGCACTGCTCCTGAGCTTGGAGGAGGTGATCCTTGAATATTAACCATCTTTCTTGGGCCCCTCTTCCCTCCAGGGCCTCATCTCATTGTACTCTAGGGAGGAGATCCCTGAAGATGCCAAAGTCTGCTTTCCTGAAATCCAGGGTAGTGAGCCTGCTATGCACCCTCCTTGCTTCTCTAAGTATCTCGAATTCTACCATTTCATGGTCACTGCAGCCAAGGCTGTCCTTGAGCATCACGTTCCCCACCAGCCCTTCCTTGTTGGTGAGAACAAGGTCCAGCAAAGCACCTCTCCTCGTTGGTTCCTCTACCACTTGGAGAAGGAAGTTATCATCCATGCATTCCAGGAACCTCCTGGATTGCCTGTGCCTCACTGTGTTGTCCTTCCAACAGATATTGGGGTGGTTGAAGTCCCCCATGAGGACCAGGGCTCATGAACGTGAGGCAGCTCCTATCTGTCTGTAGAGGGCCTCATCCACTCAGTCCTCCTGGTTAGGTGGTCTGTAGCAGACCTTCACTCCTATGTCCCCTGTCCCTGCTCTGCCTTTAATCCTAACCCATAAGCTCTCAGTTGTCACCTCAACCGTCCCCAGGTACAGCTCCTTGCACTCAATTTTTGAGGGGCAACCCCTCCTCCTCTTCTCCCCTGTCTATCCTTCCTAAAGAGCCTGTATTCTTCTATTCTGACACTCCAGTCATAGGATTCATCCCACCACGTCTCCGTGATGCCAATAAGATCATACCCCAACAGGCGCGCACACACTTCTAACTCCTCTTGCTTATTCCCCATGCTGTGTGCACTAGCATGGAGGCATTTAAGTTGGACCCCAGATGAATCTGATTTCCTGACTGGAGTGGCTGGAATTCCTTTCTGCTGTTCTTCAGGTGCTATCTGATAGACGACATTGTCTTTGCTATGATTTGATGTGGGCCCCTTTTTATGTATTGTTATTAGTGAAGGTCACAATACACTAAATATATTTGTGACCTTGGTGGAACACCCGCACTACGTAAAGCTTAGTTTATGCATACATGTTAGGAAGATCAGAGCATGCTATGGAGAAATGAAAAATAGATGAAGTGACTGATCACTTTCTACTTATGTTGGAACTCTTCCATATAAATTACTTTGAGTGTATTATTTGGGCCTTCTAGGAGATGCAGGAGTCCTCATATCAAAAGACATTGTTGTTTTTTAGCCAGCAAAAATACTAAACTTAAGAAAGCAGGTAGATCTCTTTCAAATTATTTGTTTTCTGTGCCTTGTAGTGACTCTACGTGTCCCCTGTATGCATTGATACAGACTCCCAAAAACTTGGAACTCAGTTCAGACCCAGTGCTTTCCTGTTTTTCATATATGCATAAGAATTGCAAAATGGTGGGTTACAAATTGCAGTTTGAAAGTTTGATTTTTAGTTATGTGAAAGATTTAAAAATAGACACAAGAAAACTGTTTATTGAAAAGGACAACAAACTGACCTTAATTGAGCAGTTTCTCACTGAGCACCCTGCTCTTATTATAACACTTTAATGTAATTACGACTTTGCAGACCTAGGATATCACAGTTTGGGAAGTGTGGTTCTAACTGCTTAAATGGGTAATCATCTCCCAGTGCTACTTTTTGAAGGATAATACATCCAGTGTTGTTTTTAATCTACATAGTTTTTCTGTAGCTTGTAGTGTAAAAATGTCTGCAAGCATTTCTTGATGCACATCGTGTTACTGTGTAGTCAACTCTTGCCTGCCTTTTGCAGATCTCTCAATATTTTATTCACAAAGAATAAAGCTATACAATTTCTTCTTTTCACAAAGTATAAAGATGTCTAATAAAGCATGGCATCATCCTTTTATTTCTAAGATGGTCCTCCAGCCCACTATTCTGCTTTTAAATTAGAAATTCAGTTCCTGCCTAGTCAAGAAGATTACTTGATGAATGTCATATTAGTGAAACTTTAAATCTTTGGGAGGAGAAAAACAGAATCTGAAAATTGAGTATTTGAGATGAGATTTTAGACAGTTGTTTTAAATACTAAATTATTATCCATCATATTTGAGAAGTTGTGACAGTCCGGTGAAGTTCCCACCAACTGGAAAAGGGGAAACATGGCCTCCATTTTTAAAAAGGGAAAAAAGAAGACTCGAGGAGTGCTGGTGGATGAGAAGCTCAACATGAGCCGGCAATGACAGGCTGAAAGAGTTGGGGCTGTTCAGCCTGGAGAAGAGGAGGCTCCGGGGTGACCTTATAGCGGTCTTCCAGTACCTCAAGGGGGCCTACAAGAAAGATGGGGAGAGGCTGTTCAGGAGGGCCTGTTGTGATAGGACAAGGGGTAATGGTTTTAAAATAAAGGGAGGTAGATTCAGATTGAATATTAGGAAAAAATTTTTTACCATGAGAGTTGTAGAACACTGGAACAGGTTGCCCAGAGAGGTGGTGGATGCTCCATCCCTGGAGACGTTCAAGGCCAGGTTGGACGAGGCCCTGAGCAACCTGATCTAGTTGGAGATATCCCTGTTCCTTGCAGGGGGGTTGGACTAGATGACCTTTGAAGGTCCCTTCCAGCCCTAACCATTCTATGATTCTATGATTCTATGAATGTGCACTGGCAGCCCAGAAAGCCAACCGTATCCTGGGCTGCATCAAAAGAAGTGTGGCCAGCAGGTCGAGGGAGGGGATTCTGCCCCTCTACTCAGCTCTCATGAGACCCCACCTGGAGTACTGCATTCAGCTCTGGCGTCCACAACACAAAAAGGACATGGAGCTGTTGGAGCAAGCCCAGAGGATGGCCACGAAGATGATCCGAGGGCTGAAACACCTCTCCTATGAAGACAGGCTGAGAGAGTTGGGGCTGTTCAGCCTGGAGAAGAGAAGGCTCCGCGGTGATCTTATAGCAGCTTTCCAGTACCTAAAGGGGGCCTACAGGAAAGCTGGAGAGGGACTTTTTAGAAGGGTGTGTAGTGATAGGACAAGGGGCAATGGCTTTAAACTGAAAGAGGGGAGATTTAGATTGGATATAAGGAAGACATTTTTCACTCAGAGGGTGGTGAGGTACTGGAACAGGTTGCCCAGAGAAGTTGTGGATGCCCCATCCCTGGCAGTGTTCAAGGCCTGGTTGGATGATGCTTTGGGCAACCTGGTGTAGTGGAGGGTGTCCCTGCCCATGACAGGGGGGTTAGAACTAGATGATCTTTGAGGTCCCTTCCAACTGTAACCATTCTATGATTCTATAAGTGTCTGCAAAACAAGGAGCTGATATGCGGGAGATGAAAGAGGACACCTGACACGATCAATGTGATCTAACAAGTGAACCTATCTTTATTTACATTCAGCGTGATTTATAACTTTACAAGCAAATAGCCCGCCTCTTAGTGTGATTGGTTGTATTGAAGGAAGCAGCGTCACTATAGTGTCCATTTCCTGTTCCGCATCCGGGGGTTGTCCATGCCCCCCCCGCAGCTCTGCAGCTTTTCTGCATTCCAGCATACATCATCAGGAAAGGCTGGATTGTTCACATGTCTGTTAACCCTTAGGTATCCTCCGACACATCCCCCTTCTTTTTTTTTGAACAATCCAGACTTATTTTACAACTCGTTCAATCATTTTCATGAGCAAGTGTAACAGACAAAAAATTATTAAGAGAATCATTGTGATAGCAACTAAAACTAATAGAAGGCTTTTCATTCTGGTGGAAATATTGAAGCCTAAATTCTGCTCTGGAATTACACTAGCTACTATAAGCATGCGTGCTTCGCCTATTCCGGGTGTACAGCCTTGCAGAAGCAGTTACTAGCATATTGTTTCCCTTTCTGGGAGTCTTACCATCTAGACTATGCCCAAGATTCCGCTGAGCAGGAGGGTGTCAATCAGCAGGGTCATCGTGGAGAAGGGAGGCAGGCACAGCACCTTCAGGGCATCCTCTGTTTATCCACAAAGTGTGCTCTGTAGCCTCCTTCCGCTCCGCTCTGAGCCATCCCTTTTACACTCTCAACAGAGTCAATGAAAAAGGTACTGACACGGCGTTGCTGCACGCGTGACCAGTGCATGCAATAAGGACTGCCAAATATGTGCTCTGCTGGCTAACAGCGGATTTTGCGAGTTGCAACATGTTGTTCAATAACAATCCTCCTAACTTCCTTTTTCAGAGTTTTGTACTTATGACTAAATCCAGTTTGTAATTCTTTGTCATTAATTTGGTACCAGTTAATTCTTTTCCTTCCAGTAGCTACGGGTGGAATCCACACACATTCCGATTGGAAAAAACACACAAAGCATATATACAAGCAACTTTCACACACATAGTATACCAAACAATAAGAAACATAAGAACAGTTTACATATCAATATGAAATCTTCCATTACGAATCTTCTGAGCCATTCTCTTCATCTGGCGTCTCTGTCATCTCTGCTTGTTCTGTTAAATCTTGGATCTCCCTATCTCTATCTGTAGTTTCAAGTCCTAGCTGGTCTTACATTTCCTGTCGGTAACAAATGGTTTGCTTTGGGTATACATGGTTTTACCCACTTCGCCAGAACCCACAGTGGTCCGTTTCCTGTAAGTAAACACATATATCCCCTGCCTGTTACTTTTAATTCTACTGGTCCTTCCCATTTCCCTGTTTTTAAGTCTTTATAGAGTACTAGGCCTTGTGTTTTTTCTTTCCAGAGTGAGCTCATTCCTTTACTGTGTACTAGCATAGGCGGCTCATCGCTGTTTCCTGCCAGCCGTAAAAAGTTCAGGACGTACAACGCTTTCATTAATCGATCGCCAGGCAGCCAACCCTGAGTTCCCCCTTTTTGTTTTAGCACCATGGTCTTTAACATGTGGTGGGAGCACTCAACGATGGCTTGACCAGTGGGGGAATGCGGTATCCCAGTGCGGTGAGTGATACCCCAGCGATTGCAAAAACGAGCAAAGCGGAGTGAAGCATAAGCGGGTCCGTTATCTGTCTTAATTTCATGCGGAACCCCTAGAACTGCAAAGCAAGCATATAAATGCCGCTCGACATGTCGCGTGGTCTCTCCAGTTTGTGCGGTGGCCCAAATTACCATAGAATAGGTGTCTATACAGACATGTACGTATTTCCAGCGTCCAAACTCTGTTACATGAGTAACATCCATCTGCCATAGCTGGAGCGCATGCAGTCCTCATGGATTGATACCTTGACCAAGACCAAAACCTAGTTTCTGACAGGAAGCACAGGACTTTACTATGCCTTGTGCGTCCGCTAAGGGGATATGAAATTGTCTCTGGAGCACCTTGGCTGACTGGTGGAAAAAGTCATGAGATATATGAGCCTGTTGGAAGGCATCTATAGGTGGTCCCATCCATGCAGGTGCCACTAATTGATCAGCACAGTTATTGCCAATTGCTAAGCCCTGTTGAGTTAGATGACTACGTATATGCGTGATAAAGTATGGAACGGAGTGCATATTTAGTAAGTGTAACAGCTGACCTAACAACTTGCTTAAGACTGGATTAGATATTGCCTTTAACATAGTCCGTTCTAACCGACAATATTGATAGGTTGCTGAGTCCAGTTTAAAAATGTCCATACCACGGCTTGCAGTTCAAGAGTCTGTAAGGAGTCCTTCGGGCCTCCTTTGATGACACATTCCTCCCAGGCACCTATTGAAGATTGACACATACTTACAGCCTTTTTTGATTTCCGTCCTGCATCAGTGAATATTGTGTCCTTCCACCGGAACCTCCGACAGTTGTGGAGTTGAAACAAAATCTTGGTCAGTTAAAAAGGTTAACATTTTGTGAGCAGGAAATTGATTACTTAGTCGACCTGAAAATTCACATAGTGCTGTCTGTAATTCTAATGAATGTCGTAAACTCCATTCCAGCCAGACAGATGCGATTGGCAATACTATTATTTCTGGATCTTTCCCTGCTATAGACACGTCCGTCCCTTCATTATCAGAAGGGCAAACAATTCTATTCTTGTTGTAACGGTTTTGTGTGGTTGCATGGGTAGGAAAACCCATTCCAAAATTGATAAAGGGTCCTTTTTTGATTTGTCCCATTGCATAAAAAGAGCAAATGGATACTTTCTGTTTTGATTAGAATTGACAACTACTAATGTTATTGGTTCATCTTTGACGAACCTTGATCCATATTGAGAAGTTAATTTCACTGAAATTGTTTGCAAAGCTATTTTTTGGGATGGTCCAATTTCTCTAGATTCATTTGCATGGCTGCTTGTCCCCAATAACTGAATTAGAGGACTTAGGTCATCATTTGTAATTCCGCAAATATTACGTATCCACTGAATTTCACCGACCAGCTTTTGTACATCTGACAATGTTTTAATGTTTGTTTTCAGTTCAATCTTTTGTGGTCTTATCTGGGATTCTGTGATAATCCATCCCAGATAATGCCACGGTGCCTTTTCTTGAACTTTCTCCGGAGCAATTTTTAGTCCCTTTCCCTCCAGCTGTGTAATAAGTTCAGGTATAAGCGTTTTGGCTTCAAGTTCTTCCCCAGCAATCAATATATCATCCATATAATGATATATTAAGTACTGTGGGTATTTTTTCCGAATTGGATCTAAGGCCCATGCAACAAACATCTGGCATATTGCAGGTGAATTTTTCATGCCTTGCGGCAACACAACCCAATGATATCTTTTCGCCAGCTCGGCTCTATTTACAGAAGGTACCGTAAACGCAAAACGTTCCACATCATCTGGATGTAATGGTATTGTGAAAAAACAATCTTTTAAGTCAATTACTAACAACTTCCACTTTTCTGGAATCATTGATGGGGATGGTAAACCTGGTTGTAAAGTTCCCATGTTCCCCTTAATTGCATTGACTGCTCCTAGATCATGCAACAATCTCCACTTTCCGCTCTTATTGATGGCACAATATGGCCTGCACACAACTGTTCATATACTAATTCCTGTACTTTGAGCAGCTTTTCTTGGGAGAGCGGCCACTGATCAATCCACACTGGGTCGTTTGTTTTCCAATGTAATTTGAGGATAGGCTGCTCCCCAGTGGCCGCAGCTAAAAAGGCCGGGTCATGATCTGTGCTTTCATCTGGCTCAACAAGTCTCTACCAACCAACGTGATTGATGTGTTCATGACATATGGCTTAGTAGATACTTGCGCCCCTTCTGGAAAAATAAATGAATTCACATTTTGGCTGATTCTGGTGGATTGAGTTCCCCCAATACCAAATACTCCTAATTGTGAATCGAGGGTCGGCCAATTGGCCAGCCAATTGTGTGCAGCTATGATTGTGACATCAGCGCCTGGATCAATCAACATTTTCCTTGTTATTTTAACACCGTCTGGCCCTAACATTGTTACCATCATTTCGGGTTTCGTCCTTTTCAAATCGAAAGCAAAGTATACCTCTGGTTGCCCAGTGGAGCCAAATCCTCCTTCTCCTCGTTCAACATCTTCAGATAAAGGCACGCAGCTACTGAAGTGCGGAAACAGACTCCACAACTTGGAAAGTTGTAAAGTAGGTATGTTTATTGCAGCGCTGGGTGCACGGGGGATCGCTCCACCACAAACGTGCACACCTGCCGTAGCAGTTTTTCTTGTATTTATACAGACATACTCATCACACCCCCCCCAAAAGGGCACTCTCTCTCAGGAGATCATTTCCATAGCCCCCGCCTCAGGATCCGCCTCAGGCTCCTCCTTGACACGCCTCCTGGTGGTCGTGGGCAGGGGTCTTTGGGATGAAGGCAGTAGGTCTTCCTCGCTGTGTGTTTTCACTTCTTCCCTAAAATTCCTGTTTTGGCTGGGCTTGCAGAGCCAAACCGTTTCCCAGCCTGGCCTGGCCTTGAGTGGACACCTGGTTGTCTCCTACTTGTTATTGTTTGAAGACAAATGTTAGTTCTTGTTAGTCCTTATCTCTCCTCTTTGTCTGTTTGTCTCCTTATGGGTCATGAGTTACAACCTTGCCATCATTTATTTTGTCTCTCTTACCGGCCTTCTTTTCGGGTAGTTAGTGTTTCACGGCAGGGATTAGTATTTGATAACTTCTAGCAATTCACAGAGCTATTTCACAGAGCTCTGTATTTCCCAGAGTCTTATGCCGTCTTATGCCTATTCTTATACCTATCCATAGAAATAATAGCTAATATAGTCTTATGTAGTCTTATGCCTACTCCTATACCTATCCCCGTATCATCAGTCTATACTGCTGGAGGCTATCCTGATGAGCCCCGGAACCCTGAGGCTCCTGAGGAAGTCAGGATAGAGGAGGAGTCTACCCTGGTTGATGAGGACTTGGTTAGGGACCAGTTAAGCAACCTGGCCATCCATAAGTCCATGGGTCCTGATGGGATGCACCCGTGGGTGCTGAGGGAGCTGGCGGATGTCATTGCCAAGCCACTCGCCATCATCTATGCTAAATCGTGGGGAACGGGAGAGGTGCCTGAGGACTGGAGGAAAGCAAATGTCACTCCGGTCTTCAAAAAGGGCAAGAAGGAATACCCAGGTAACTATAGACCGGTCAGCCTCACCTCCATCCCTGGAAAGATACTGGAACAACTTATCCTTGGTGCTGTCTCTAGGCATATCAAGGATAAGAGGGTCATTAGGGGCAGTCAACATGGCTTCACTAAGGGGAAGTCGTGCTTGACAAACCTGATAGCCTTTTATGAGGACACCACCCAGTGGGTGGATGATGGTAGAGCAGTGGATGTGGTCTATCTTGACTTCAGTAAAGCATTTGACACAGTCTCCCACGGCATCCTCGCAGCTAAACTGAGGAAGTGTGGTCTGGATGATTGGGTAGTGAGGTGGATTGTGAACTGGCTGAAGGATAGAAGCCAGAGAGAGGTGGTCAATGGGACAGAGTCCAGTTGGAGGCCTGTATCCAGTGGAGTCCCTCAAGGGTCGGTACTGGGACCAGTATTGTTCAACATATTCATTGATGATTTGGATGAGGCAATAGAGTGCACGGTCAGCAATTTTACTGATGACACTAAGCTAGGAGGAGTGGCTGACACACCTGAAGGCTGTGCTGCCATTCAGAGAGACCTGGACAGACTGGAGAGTTGAGTGGGGAGAAATTTAATGAAATACAACAAGGGCAAGTGTAGAGTCTTGCATCTGGGTAAGAACAACCCCATGTACCAGTACAAGTTGGGGACTGAACTGTTGGGGTGCAGCACAGGGGTAAGGGACCTGGGGGTCCTGGTGGACAGCAGGATGACCATGAGCCAGCAATGTGCCCTTGTGGCCAAGGCAGCCAATGGCATCCTGGGGTGTATTAGAAGGGGTGTGGTTAGTAGGTCGAGAGAGGTTCTCCTCCCTCTCTATTCCGCCCTGGTGAGGCCGCATCTGGAATATTGTGTCCAGTTCTGGGCCCCTCAGTGTCACGTTTTGAGGTCAAAAGACCAGTCTATCAGCTCCCAAGTCAGGCGAGACCCTTGGGTCCGACTCCCCCTGCCTTCCCTTGGCAGCTCAGTAGGTTGGAGGGTGATTCGTCTGACTTATCGTGGGATCCGTCACTAATAGACAAACAGGAGGTAATTTGGCCAGTATACCAGCTCCCAAGTTAGGCGAGACCCTTGGATCCGACTCCCCCTGCCTTCTCTTAGCAGCTCAGTGAGTCGGAGGGTGATTCGCCCACTTATTAAGGGATCGTCACTAGTAATACTATGGGCCAACTCCTTATAATAATTCAAAAGTTTCTGGAAACATGCATATATATTTTATTTGTGACAGAATACAGGTTCGAGGATAGCCGGTGATAGTGACTGACTACAAAAACAACTTTAATTGAAATACTGCAGTGATAGTATAAAACGATTACTGATCAGTGATAATACTAAATAGCTAGCAAGATGTTAGTAAGTAATTAAGTAAGTGCACATAACACAGAGTTCTTACCCAATAGGTGTCCCTATGGGGGGGAGAAGAGAGGTTCAGCCCGTCGACTGATCCCAGACGTTCCGATGGGGGGGCTTCTCCCTAACATCCCCTTTGTTTGCCGCTATTTTATGCTTTTTTCATATCTTTTAGGTGGAGCTCGAGTGACTCTAGTCATACATAACTTTTATTAGGATTGGTGTAAATTTCTCTCGTGAGGGGTGTTCACGAATTAGGATTGGTGTAAATTGCTCGTTTGAGGGGTGGTCGCAGCTCAGAGGCGGGTGGAGGTGTGACTTAGTAGCTGAAGGACACAATTTCGCCATCACTGCTGAGGCAGCGGTTGTGATTCACTTTCCTCAATGGCATTTTTATGGTTATCTTTACCAGGCGCCTCTCATCCCTGATAACAGGGATGAGCCGTGATACCTCCGTACCACTCTACTCCCCATTTCAAGGGTATTGCGTGGGCCTTGTTCGTTGTTTCTCATCCCCGATAACAGGGATGAGCCATGATACCTTCGTATCACTCTACTCCCCATTTCAAGGATATTGAGGCCTTGTTTGTTCCTGAGAGCAGCAGCTGTGCTTCATGTCAGAGCTGCTCTAATATTAGCTGAATTCTGGGGAACAATATTCTCCCATTCCCCTCCAATTTCAGTCATTTTCCCACACTCAGTTCAAGAAGGACAAGGAACTGCTTGAGAGAGTCCAGCGCAGGGCCACAAAGATGATGAAGGGAGTGGAGCATCTCCCTTATGAGGAAAGGCTGAGGGAGCTGGGTCTCTTTAGCTTGGAGAAGAGGAGACCTCATGAGGGGGAACCTCATTAATGTTTATAAATATGGAAAGGGTGACTGTCATGAGGATGGAGCCAGGCTCTTCGCACTGGCATCCAATGATAGGACAAGGGAAAATGGATATAAGCTGGAACATAGGAGGTTCCACTTAAACATGAGGAAGAACTTCTTCCCAGTAAGGGTAACAGAACACTGGAACAGGCTGCCCAGAGAGGTTGTGAAGTCTCCTTCTCTGGAGATGTTCAAAACCTGCCTGGATGTGTTCTTGTGTGATCTGATCTAGGTGATCCTGCTCCAGCAGGGGGATTGGACTAGATAATCCTTTGAGGTCCCTTCCAATCCCTAACATTCTGTGATTCTGTGAACGGTTACTGTTTCTCACCTGCAGCACAATCAGCGACCCTGGCGGTGTGCCAGCCTGCACTTGCCTCCCTCCCAGCAGTGCCAAAGCTGGCCAGGGAAAGGCAAAGAGCCGTCACATGAGGAGCTGCACATATTGTTGGGCTGGCACCCAGCTCACTGCTTCACTCTTCCTCCCTCCCTCAGCTCCATTAAAAATATATTTCAGAAAATAATACTCTTTGTAATATATCAAGGAGAAACACAAGACTTTTTTTTGTCTCCCTTGTCTTCTTTCATTCCCTTTGCAGTTGTTTTGCAATAATTCTTTAACTCAAGGTATAAAATAGAGTAACAAGAACGTGTATTTGCTGAAAGAGTGTTGTAGTAATCATAACTGACATACATGTAAACTGTTATCTCACTACTAGTGAAAGAAATCTATTTGCTCTGTTTTAGCATAATTAATCACTAAAGTGAAAGAAATATTTGAATAACTGCAATGATAAAGGCAGTACAATTATATGGGATTAAAAAATTAACATGTTGGCTCCTATAAGATGAGTAAGTTTTTAAGTTCAGTATTTTGGACTGAGATACTGAAGACATTGATATATTGGTGATTTAATGGATGATACATGTTCCTGAGAGTGAGTGACTGTGAATTGCAGACCTCCCTGACTTCAACAGATAGTTAGTGCTGCATTCTATCAATGTTGAGCTGATGCTTCTTTGTGTTTCATCTCATATGCAATATTACTGTATGCAATTAAATCATTGCTGCTACAGCAGTTTCTTAGATGTTTTTCAGAAAAGAGCAATACAGTTATGAAGCATATCATTAATTACTGCTTGTGTTTTTTAAGAATTGAGCAAGCCCAGCTGTGGAACAGATGTCCACTAAACTATGCACTGTGCAAATAAAGAGAAAAAAAAGGGCTCCTGCCTTAAAGAATTCCCTTTCTCTAGGCTTGTCTTTATTTGGATTAGTAACTGAAGATATAGAAGTTTCACTTCTGACTGCTGTATGCAAAACTCCAAAGCTGATGTTCAGGTACTTTGGGGAGAGGTGGAGATGGGGCAGTGGGAAGATGGTACACCCTTAGCAGGTACTGTTCTTCAGCTTCTGATCACCCATGCTGGAAGGAGTAGGGGAGACCTAGCTTCAAGACAAAGGAGTTGAGTGAAGAGCAGTCTTGATTGCAGTTTTCATGAGCTGAGCCTGAGCCCTGAAACTTTTTCCTTCTGGTTACATTGCAGGTCGCAACTTGGGCTTATGTCACGTATGCTAAGAAGAACCAGTGTAGGGCTGGCTGCTGGTAGGCTGATCATGCCATGCAATTGGAGAGTTTGAAGGCACATATGCATCAGCATGGGTTTACATGTATATATATGCATATGTATAGTGTGTGGGGGTAAGTACAAGCTCAAGCATGGATTCAAACCTTAGTCGACTGTTCACACAACCTCAAAGCATTTATTAGTGTAAAAAAATGCAGATGATGAGAAAAAATATTGCTTGACCCAAACCTGTGTGCTCTCAGGTTCAGGAATTTTTTAAATTTGATTTTCCTGAATGTATTTGCATTTTCCTGCCTCATTGCAACCTCATGTTTGCATGTCCAGCTTACTGACTCAATGCACTTTTTTTTTCCTGATAACTCCTCAGCACCTATTTAAGTTGCTGTTTGTATTGTGTGTTTCACAACTTGGAAGTATTTATTTCTAGCAGGAATTTTGTGTTGTCCCTGTCTTCTTGGCTGCTAGCACATTACTATAAATATCCCTTGTTAAATGTGTTTATATCATCTGGTATTGTCTAATCTCATACTTCAAAAAAAGCACTGAAATCTGCGAGTTTCTCTTAAGTTCTTAGCAGCATTTGGTGAGCACCACTGTCTGTTTAACATCAGTCTTTGGGCAATGAAAAACAGCATTCACTTTTGCTTTTCCTCACCTTTAAGAACAGAAATAGATGTAGCACACCTTTTTGCAGTGTCTTTGATCCAGGCCCTCTTCGCTGTTTGAAAGCTAGTCCTGATCACTGGAACATGATCTTCTGAAAGAAGGTCTTTTCATCGGATCAGAAGCTTTAAATGTATGGGCAAGTCTTTACAGAATCTGTAGAGCTGGACCTAGAAAAAAAAATACAAATTTATGTATTCTATCCCTCTGGGAACAGTGCATTGGCAGATATTTATCTCAGATGTGTATTCACAGCAGGAGGTTTCTTTGAGCTAGTATGCATTAGGAGGTGACTCCTGTTTCTTTTCCATAAAATGTGTTAGCCTTTTCTAGGGCTGCCATAATTCTGCTTTTGTTTTGAAATACATCTGTGGTGGGTTGACCCTGGCTGGACGCCAGGTGCCCACCAAAGCCGCTCTATCACTCCCCCTTCTCAACTGGACGGGGGAGAGAAAATATAATGAAAAGCTCATGGGTCGAGATAAGGACAGGGAGAGATCACTCACCAATTACCATCACGGGCAAAACAGACTCAACTTGGGGAAAATTAATTTAATTTATTTCCAGTTAACAACAGAGTAGGATAATGAGAAATAAGAACAAATCCAAAACCACCTTCCCTCCACCCCTCCCTTCTTCCCAGGCTCAACTTCACTTCCGATTTCTCTACCTCCTCCCCCCGAGCTGTGCAGGGGGGCAGAGAATGGGGGTTGTGGTCAGTTCATCACACGTCATCTCTGCCGTTCCTTCCTCCTCAGGAGGGGACTCCTCACACTCTTTCCCCTGCTCCAGTGGGGAGTTCCTTCCACAGGAGGCAGTTCTCCACAAACTTCTCTAATGTGAATCCTTCCCATGGGCTGCAGTCCTTCAGGACCAGACTGCTCCAGCATGGGTCCCCCACGGGGTCACAAGTCCTGCCAGCAAACCTGCTCCAGCATGGGCTCCTCTCTCCACTGGTCCTGCCAGGAGCCTGTTCTAGTGCAGGCTCTCAGCCTCCTTCAGATGCATCCACCTGCTCTGGTGTGGGGTCTTCCACAGGTTGCAGGTGGATCTCTGCTCCACTGTTAACCTCCATGGGCTGCAGGAGGACAGCCTGCCTCACCGTGGTCTTCACCACAGGCTGCAGGGGAATCCCTGCTCTAGTGCCTGGAGCACCTCCTCCCCCTCCTTCTTCACTGACCTTAGTGTCTGCAGAGTTGTTTCTCTCACGTAGTCTGGCTCCTCTCTCCTCTGACTGCTGTTGCTGTTGTGCAGTAACTTTTCCTCCTTCTTAAATGTGTTATCATAGAGGCACTACCACCATCACTGATTGGCTCAGCCTTGGCAAGTGGCAGGTCCTTCTTGGAGCCAGCTGGCATTGACTCTATCAGACATAAGGGGAAGCTTCCAGCAGCTTCTCACAGAAGCCATCCCTGTAGTCCCCCTGATACCAAAACCTTGCCACACAAACCCAATACAGCATCTTGCTTTCTTGGATTGTCCAAACCAATACTTGATGTTCACATCTTTAAATTCAGAAACCAGGAGATGCTTCTGCAGGTGTACTTAGGGCAGAGAGGGCTTGCTCAGCCTCAACAGCCTGCAAAGGGTTGCAGGAGGAGCTGGAAGGTGCTGGATTAGGTGCTGAGGGCGATGGATAGATTAGTGAGGACAAGGAGGGCTGTTCATGGTGTACAGCCTGGAGTGAGACCGGTTAGGAGTTGTGAGCTGGGAGGCATTAGGGGTTACCACAGGCTCTGTACTCCACTCAGGCATCTGAGCAAGACCCTTGTTTTCAAGCAGGGATGCACATAAGGGGCTGCTCTCTCCTCTCTTCCCTCATCCTGTCCTCCTCCTCCTTTTCACCATTAGAAACCTGCATGGATTGTTGCACCCGTGACATCAATGAATGTCTGCTCCAACTCAGAGTTTTGCTCATGTAGATTCAAATAGAAGGGCTGTAGGCTACGGAGAAGCATTTTGAGAAAAATTGAGATGAAACGTGATGTGTTATTGTTAGTAATGCTGTTTGCAAAGCTGTGCAAACTAAAAACACTTTTTTCTAAGATTTGCTAAACTGAATCTTGCAAACTTAAGTAGATACTTGTCCTGGTTTCAGCGGGGACAGAGTTAGGGGTTTTTTTTAGCAGCTAGAAGAGCTCTGTGTTTTGGTTTTAATCTGAGACTTGCTCTGAGAAGAATGCTGACTGTGCACTGATGTTTATAGTTGGCACTGAGGTCTCAAGGGCTTTTCAGCTGCCGTGTTCTTGCCAGTGTGCAGGAGCACAACAGGATAGGGGGGAGCAGAGCCGGGACAGAGGGTCCACGACTCTCCTTATGATTTGTACTTAGACTTAGGATTGAGGGCCAAATTGACCAATGAAGTATTCCATATCATGCAGCGTCATGCCCAGTATAAAAGTGAGGGTCAGCCAGAAAGAAGGCCCTTTGCTCTTCCGAGGCTCTCACTCTCAGACTCTCAGAGTGCTCTCTCTCTTTTCGGGCCTCTTGCTCATCCAGGATTGCGGTGTCGGGACTTATCTGTTTTGGGATCGTTAGTCCAGGACGAGATGGGCCTTGGTCAAGGGATGGTGAGCAATTACATTGTACATCACTCGTTTGTATATATTTATCATTGTACATATATATATATATTTTCATATAGTAGTATTAAATTGTTCTTATCTCAGCCCACGGGTCTCTTTCCCTTCTCCCCTTTAATTCCCTTCCTCATCCCTGGGGGATGGGGGAGGGTGAGCAAGCAGCTGTGTGGAGTTTAGTTGGAGGCCTAAACCACAACAATACTGAACAAATTAAAAATGAAATTTTAGAACAAATGATCGTTTGCTTTTTAAAATAAAGCACGTTGGCTTTTTAAATGCACGTTTTGGGAAGATTCTTTGATTGTCCTAAAATTAGCTGAATTTTTCTCTCTATTAAGTTATTTTAAGATTAATTGTTTCACTAATAATTCAACACTTCATTTAGAGGCACTTCAAAAAAACAAGTAAGTTTATGCTTAAACATATGTATAAGCTCTTGTCATACATTGCTGACCTCCAGTTGTAGTCTGCCTAGGTTTTAAAAGAAATTCCAGTATAGGATCAGTATGAATCTATATGCATTAAAGAGAGCAGTATTCATGGCTGCAAGTTTTCCCCTTGGATTCCTTTCCCTAATTATATATTTTTTTTTAATAGCAGAAAATGCATAATGTATAATATGTCTAGTCTGGTAATGTTTAATGTTTGCTAATATATGGGTTTTTATTGATGTAAAATAATTTGAAGATTATACATACTCCAGAACTTAGTTATGCTTTCAGCTGCTGATGCTGCAAATTTCACTATTTTTCTTCCAGTTTGGTCATTCTAGAAATAACATCTAAAGCTGTTTCCCACATCACAACTGAAGAGAACTGTATATATTCATATATTATTATCAGTAGTATTAAGTTGCTCTTATCTCAACCCACGGGTCTCTTTCCCTTTTCCCCTTTAATTCCCTGGGGGTGGGGGAGGGTGAGTGAGCAGCTGTGTGGAGTTTAGTTGCCGGAGCGGCCTAAACTATGACAGTCCTTTGTGGTGCCCAACGTGAGACCCAAAGGGTTGAGATAACGACAGATTTGACCAGAATGTGTTAAAACAAATTTTCTGTAATTGTTCATTATGTTTTCTTGGATGTCACTGGCCGTAATGTTTTATGTGTTCTCACAGTTGTTTTTGGAGTTGTAGAATTTAGCACCTTATTTACCGTATATGCTTTTTGCTGGAATTTTTTCGCGGTTTACTATCTCTGGGTGTTGGACTGGAATGAAAGGCATTTTTCTGCTAATTAAGAGTTTTACTGTGTTGTGCTGTGTGGTACTGATAAAATCATGGGTGTTGGGACCAGTTCTGTATCTGTATTCAGCGGTGCAGAGGGGGAAAGTGGCATGGACTTCATTTCTGAACTTTAAGCATCACCTGGCCAGCATTGTTGCCAATTACACTGGTTGCTTTTTTCCTTTTGAGAGCCAATCCATGAGGGGGATGGCTCCCTTCATTTTCACCTCCCCCTCCAGACCATTTACAAAAGCTTTTGTGAATGTTGAGATTGTGAAATATCATTGGAATAGTCTAAACACTATAATCCTGTTGCAAGGTCTCCTGAATGTATGTGTAATTATATATCTGTTTAGGGTTAATCGACCATTTAGAAATTTCTACCAATTCATTACTCATGTTACTTTGCTTGCTATCTCAACCCCCGTGACAAGCACTGCAGCTACTCAAACCCTGGCTTCTAGTGCTTGGTGCAAATGCAAAAGCTGTGCTCAAGCCCTTGCAACAAGCACTGCATCAACTCAGACTACAACATTATCAGTTTCTCCCTTATGGAAGAGAAAATGTTTACAAAAATCAGTACGTAGAAAAGATGAAGAGGAACCAGGGCCATCACAATGATCAAAAGAAGAAGAACCAGAGCCATCACGACGATTGGAAGAAGAGAAAGCAGGGCCATCACAACTGGAGAAAGAGAAAGAACTTTCCACTTACTCAGAAGAGGAAGAGGTGACAGGCAACTCTAAAGCAGGGCTGTCACGACAATGAGAGAGAAAGAGAGAACGTTCCATTTCCCCCCAAGGAAGAACTCAGCAGAGAAGAGATGAAGATCTCATAGATGGGACGATGACCACCCGATCTCTAAACATGAGTGAGCTGCGAGACATTCGAAAAGATTACAGCACTCATCAAGGTGAGCCCATTGTCACCTGGTTGCTCAGATGCTGGGACATGGGGGCCGGTAGTCTGGAGATAGATGGTAGAGGAGCCAGGCAGCTGGGAGCCCTTTCAATAGATGGAGGCATTGATAAAGCAATTGGAAAAGAGACACAAGTCTGCAGCCTCTGGAGACCTCTCCTGGCACCTGTAAAGGGAAAAGTATCCCTTCAAGGAAGAGATTTCATGTAATCCAGGCAAGTGGGTCAACATAGAGAGAGGTATCCAGTACATGAGGGAACTAGCCGTGCGAGAGGTGATTTATTATGACCTGAGAAACACGCGGTTATCTGAAGATCCGGATGACATCTGGTGCGTACGACCCATGTGGTGGAAGATTCTACGGAGCGCACCACCATCATATTCTACCTCACTGGCAGTAACGGATCTCAAATAAGACACGCCACCCGTGGGTGATGTGATCACTCAAATCCGGCAATATGAAAAGAATACATTTCTACGGGCCTGCGTCGCGGCTGTGGAGAAGCTGTCCGAGGAGTTCCGACAGTTTAAAGAAGAAATGTCCTGCTTCTCACCTTTACGTTTCAGAATTTCAGCTGTTAGAACCAGGTGTTACCCTTCTCGAGAGAGATGGTATATACCACGGGGCAGGCTGTGGTTTTACCTGCATGACCACGGAGAAGACATGAGAAGGTGGGATGGAAAACCTACCTCAGCCCTATAGGCAAGGGTATGCCAGTTGCAAGGAAAAACCACTAGAAATAGGAATTGTTCTGATTCCTCCAGGAAAGTTGTTGCTCCAGTCTCCAGTGAGCATCTTCTTAGACCTAGTGGGAGGGCTAATACTTCTCACAATCCTTTCCCTGATCCTAATCCTGTTTATCCTCCTGCCCAAGGAGTGAATTATGTACATCACAACAGGTATTAGAGGGACCCTGCCTCCAGCCAGGTGGAGGAAAGGGACAATCGAGTTTACTGGACTGTGTGGATTCAGTGGCCTGGCACATCAGACCCCCAAAAGTATAAGGCTTTAGTGGACACTGGTCCCAATGCACCCTGATGCCATCAGACGTTAGAGGGGCAGAACCCATCTACATTTCTGGAGTGACAAGGGGTTCCCAACAGCTGACTGTGTTGGAGGCCGAAGTGAGCCTAACTGGGAAGCAGTGGCAAAAACACCCTATTGTAACTGGCCCAGAAGCTTCATGCATCCTTGGCATAGATTATCTTAAGAGAGGGTATTACAAGGACCCAAAAGGGTATCGGTGGGCTTTTGGCATAGCTGCAATAGAGACAGAAAAAGGCAGACAGCTGTCTACTTTGCCTGGTCTCTCAACGGATCCCTCTGCTGTGGGATTACTGAGGGTCGAAGAACAACAGGTGCCGATTGCTACTACAACAGTGCACCGACGGCAATATCGTACCAACTGAGACTCTCTAATTCCTATCCATAAGTTGATTCGTCAACTGGAGAGTCAAGGAGTCATCACAAAGACCTGCTCACCTTTTAACAACCCCATATGACCTGTGCGTAAGTCCAATGGAGGGTGGAGACTGACAGTACACTATCGTGGCCTGAATGAAGTTACGCCACCAAGTATGAGCCTCTGCTCACATGGGGAAGAGGGTCTGCTTGTGTTCTTCTTCCCACAGGTCCATACTGGTTACCGACAAGAAAAGTAAAGCCAACCAGGACTTTTGAAACTAGAGACAGAAAAAGGGAGATCCAAGAATTAGCAGAGCAAGCAGAGATCACAGAAACGCTGAAGGAGGAGAATGGTTCAAAAGACTCGTAGAAGATGATTTCATGTTAATATATCCCCCTCTACTCTGCCCTGGTGAGGCCGCATCTGGAATATTGTGTCCAGTTCTGGGCCCCTCAGTTCAAGAAGGACAAGGAACTGCTTGAGAGAGTCCAGCGCAGGGCCACAAAGATGATGAAGGGAGTGGAGCATCTCCCTTATGAGGAAAGGCTGAGGGAGCTGGGTCTCTTTAGCTTGGAGAAGAGGAGACCTCATGAGGGGGAACCTCATTAATGTTTATAAATATGGAAAGGGTGACTGTCATGAGGATGGAGCCAGGCTCTTCGCACTGGCATCCAATGATAGGACAAGGGGAAATGGATATAAGCTGGAACACAGGAGGTT